>NC_142464.1:47651485-47954515 GCF_049115385.1 Moschus berezovskii | reverse complement strand
TTTCCTGACACATTTGACTACAAAACTTTGCTCTTACATCACTGCAGAGCACACTTTACGAATCACTGCTTTGAAATACAACATGTACAAAATAAGCAGAGCCATAAATACAAGGCACTAAAATAATATATGCTTGAGAACTGGGGAGAAAAGCTCTAGTTAGAAAAGATCTAAATCTGAATTATCTTATAAAAATACAATGACAGCAAGTACCTTGCAACAGATATCACACTGATGATATGTATATAACATTTATTTAGAAATAACTAAACCTCTAGCAAAACATATCTACTTATAGTTTAATAGAGTTATTCAACTTGATCATTTAATTTAGAAAATAAAGCAATATCTGGACTGTATTATTACTGATTTATATCATTATTCTCTCTTTAATGTATGGTTTTTGAACGGGAAAGAGTTGAATAACATCTGTCCATTTTAATAACATTCCATTATATGTATAGTCCCTCTTTTGCCCCTCTGTCACATTTAACTTAAGTCCTTCATCTGATTTTGATCTAGTATCCCATCCCAGGCAACAGAGTGATATCCAACAACACAGAAAATAACAAAAAGTAATGTTGATAACAATGGCACTGCCTATTGTATAATACTTCATTGTAAAATTGACCGAAATAAAAATTCTTCCAAGACCCTTTCATGTGAAAACATTTCCCTGAAATAAGCTGAGTGATACGCTTTGTGATTTTTAATGTAATTATTGTAGCTACAACTATTAGTCTTGTTCCTCCAACTTGGTTTTTTTCACACACACTATTTGCTGCAGTAACTTCCCAGTGTCAACTAAATTCCAGAGGATTACATGGTGGGTGGGGAAAGGAAAAAAGGTATTTCCTTTTATCAAATATAACTATGTTGCTTTCTCATTCCATCATGTTCCTCTCTGTAATAAAAGAAGAATCCAGGGTGGTCACTTGGAGTACCTGATTAACAACTTTTCTTGAAACGATTCATTAGGTGTGGAATTCATTCTCCTTCTTTAGAAGGAAAGAAAAACCACACCAACCCTGACAGGGAACCTGTCTTTCAGAAACAAGACTCCAGATTTCAGTCGCCTTCAGGATATTCAGGCTCTATACATTCCAGTCTTCTCAAAATACAAGGAAAACGAATTGTCCAGGATGCACAATGCATTTAGTAGGGTGAATTACAGAAAATGAAGGTGCTGCTGCTAAGTCACTTCAGTCGTGTCTGACTCTGTGCGACCCCATAGACGGCAGCCCACCAGGCTCTGCCGTCCCTGGGATTCTCCAGGCAAGAACACTGGAGTGGGTTGCC
This sequence comes from Moschus berezovskii, assembly GCF_049115385.1. Lineage (NCBI taxonomy): Eukaryota > Metazoa > Chordata > Mammalia > Artiodactyla > Moschidae > Moschus > Moschus berezovskii. The sequence continues at coordinate 47,953,216 of NC_142464.1, read as the reverse complement.
ATTTCCTTCTCCAATGTGTGAAAGTGAAAAGTGAAAGTGAAGTCGCTCAGTCGTGTCCGACCCTTAGCGACCCCACAGACTGCAGCCCACCAGGCTCCTCCATCCATGGGATTTTCTAGGCAAGAGTACTGGAGTGGCTTGCCATTGCCTTCTCCGGAAAATGAAGGTACCGGCTCACAAACCTGTTAAAATCAAAAGATTATAACACAAATACGAACATTAAAACCTATGTCCACCATTATTCTTCCTTGATTCACCTTGTTTATTTTTAATTCACTTCCTCATGCTATCAGTTGTGATGTTTGAGGGACAGGTGAATATCGAAATTACTTCAGTTATATACCACTTACCTCCTACTGAGGGATTACCATGTATCAGGATAGTCACTTAATACTGCATAACCATCAAATCTCCTTCAATTGTTTTTTTTTTTTAACCTAAGTCTTCAAAAAATTTACATTTAATAGCAAAGTCATGCTAAATGTAAGCAGGTTATATTTGTTTAACACAGAAACTGCTTTTATTTTTTTTAATTGCTAATAGGAAAGAGAACAATCGCAAAATCATTCATCCACAATTTCCTCATGTAATTCCTGGTTTATTACATGAATAATTCTATCATTACAATTCTTACAAGTAGTCTGAAGAGTTCCCCACAAATTTTTGAAAAAAGAGCTAAGGAAAACTTTTTATATATTTTTATTTCTTATTCTTCAATTATGTCTGCGTATTTCCTAGAGACCTGGAGAATGTGAATGTGAAACTAGCTCATTCGTGTCTGACTCCTGGCAACCCCATGGGCTATATAGTCCATAGAATTCTCCAGGTCAGAATAATGAAGCATGTAGCCATTTCCTTCTCCAGGGGATCTTCCCAACCCAAGGACAGAACCCAGGTCTCCAGCATTGTAGGTGGATTCGTTACCAGCTTAGCCACCAGGAGGCCTTATGCTAAATTCTTGTCCCTCATTTTATCTGAACTACCAAATACTTTTACAAGCCAAGAAAAAAAAGTGTTAGTCACTGAGTCGTGTCCAACTCTTTGTGTGCCCATGGATTTGCAGGCTCCTCTGTCCGTGGAATTTTCCAGGCACGTATACTGGAGTGGGTAGCCATTCCCCTTTCCAGGGGATCTGCCCATCCACGGATCGAACCCAGGTGTCCTGCATTGCAGAAGGATTCTTTACCATCTGGTCCACCAGGGAATCCCAAAAAACTGGTCCTCAAATCAAGTACCTTTGCTTAGCATCTGCAGCAAGTGAATAGCAGATTCAGGAATATAACTAGTACGTTTTTGGACTTATGATTCACATAGTTTATATTTCATTCCAAATTCAAACTATTGTTAGTGTCTTTTTCAGACTAAGTTCCATCAAGGATTCACTTTGAAAGTGTTTCTTAATTAAGCTGCACTAGGCTAAATGCTATATATAAAACAAAGACAAATATAAGACAGGAATCTTGGCAAAGTTTACACACATTATTAATAGAATATAATACCCAAGAGCACATTATATGAGGCAGGTAATAAACATGGTAGCTTAAAGAATAAAAATAAAAAAATAACAATACTGAGCACTTACTATTATCATACGTCATATTAAGCTTTGTTCATTTAGTGAATAATTTATTCTATACAACATTCCCATGAGGTTAGTTCTAAGCATCATCCTCATTTTACAAGGAGAACCAGGGCACAGGGCAGGAAATTGAGTGACATTCCCAAGTTTACCCATTAAGTGATTCAAACTCTGGCAGTCTGAGTCAACAGTCTGCACTCAGAACCACTACAATATAATTAATGATCATAGAGGTACTAAGGCAGTTGAGAAAGGTTTGATAGAGGAGGTGAAGCTTACATGAGGACAGTAATCTATGCTACTCTAAACTGGAAGCAAGGAAGGAGTCCAAAAATGTGCTGGGAATGTCCAATCATTAACAGGAAAATCCGCTTGCCTGGGACATAACATATATGTTATGACAGCCATGAGAAAGCTAAAGTGATAGATAATGCAGAACTGGATTGTCCTGGGTATTGAAAGTCAGGCAAAAGGGAAGCTAAAATTTTAACTACCTAATCCCCACAGAGTGGACTAGAGTATTTCTAGATATTACATCTTCCAATCTCTTGCATGCAATGGTTTCAATGGAATAACTACCAAACATATTTGTTACATACAGTAAATTGTTTGCATTTAGATAAGTTACTCCTATTTTTTATTTTTTTTTATTTAGAGAATACTTTATTAGTTTCTGTAATCAAACCCATGTAGATAAGACCTTACATATTTAATACAGCACGTTACCCCTGTACAAATGGAAAACATTATGTTTAATGTTTCTAGACCAATATGGCTGTTAATTTCAGTACAATGCCAACCCAACACGGTACAACTGGGATACTTTTTCCAAAGTTGACAGCACAGCTAAAGTTTCCAAAAATTCAAATTATATATATATATATACAGATTTATTTATTTATATAAAAAGACCAATAGCAGTATGTTACACATCAATAGCAGCAACAGCTTTTCCAAGTTCTGCAGTCATCTGAACAAATTATAGAGATATCCAGCACACTCCATTAAAAAAAAAAAAAAGGTAAAAAATCAAAACCTCAGAAAACAGCAAAGTTAAGAAGCAAACTTGAAAACTTTATCTAAAATAAATCCTGAAATATTTTTCATTGGTTTCAAGTTAGAGATTCTGAATAACTAATGCATAAAATTTTAACACTGACTTTTTTTCAATATAAGAGCATATCACTGCTTTTTTAATGTAAAAACAATATATTTATCTGTTAAATGAAATTTCCTATGATTTCTCTACATATTTACTCTTCAAACATTTTTGAGCATTCACAAAATATCTGTTTCCCTACCTCTCAGATCCCCATTTCCAACCACATGCACACACACACATAGACACACACATCTGCACACAGTACCTAACTGGCTTGGAATGTCAAGTGGTATAATGAACTATATCATATAGAATATACTAATCATCTAGTATTTAAGTAACCAGATACTGTAACTCTTCTCTTTCATACTTTTTAACTTCTGAGCACTTTGTGTTTTGGAACTACCTCAAGTCAAAAGGTGGGTATATATAAAAGAGATAACATTTAAAGTAATATTCCTACTTAGGGGGTTTTGTTACTAGACTCTGGATGGAGAAACAGCTTTGGGAAGGAAAAAAAAAAACAAAACTCAGTGTGAGTTAAAAAAAAAAAGTTTTAGAGAAATGCTGAAACTTGATAGAAGTAGGGAAAGCACATAACATTGTACAAAGTGCCTACGTAATGCTCGGTAGTATTTTGTGAATGAGAATATAATTCTCAGTTCAAAGCAGGGCTTTCTATTAAGAGATTTTAATAACATTCAATACTCCTTGCACTCTTACCATGAATAATACAGAAAGCAGTTTTTATCCTGAGGCACTTGAATTTAAACTTTAAAAAACGGGAATAAACATTTTTAGTTTCAGTATGAATAAAAGCAGTGTACTTAAAAGAACTACACTATAATGGTTTAATCATTTCTGGAAAACTTAAGAAAGAGTTCACTTTAATAGCAAGTAACTTAGTAAATACTTTAAAGTACTTCACATATTCGAATATGAAGTTGCATATCTAGACAAAATGAAAGGAGTAACAGATATAAATTTTAATAATAGTTTCAGAAAAAGTGTTACTGAGTATTCAGCTGCCTTTGACAACTGCCCTATATTTTCCAAGTGTTATCAATTTGTCTCAAGACCACTCTTTTATTAAGTAAGTGTATTTATAAAACATCAAGAATAAATGAAGGCATTTGATAATATCAATCTTTTAGCAATTAATGAAGTTAATTTGAATTTTCATACTAATGCTCTCACTCTTTCTACTGTCTATATATATAAACCTCTTGCATCATATGATAGTAATGATCTCTAACTAAATAATGATGTTATTATATTAACAGTGTACCTTTTTTGTCATAAAATTTGCTTGAAAATGATTACCTATTTTGACACTGATTCTTAAAACAATGTAACTACAATGTAGCTTGAAAGATGTATAATGCATATAGTTATTATTATAAATGTATTACACTTCATATAAACTAATTGGCAGTTTCAAATGTTCTACAGCAGAAAGCTTAGAATGTAAATTAACTAATACTTAAATGACAGATGTTTACATAGAAATAAAGTGTTTAAGACATATTTTTAAGATCTGAATCTAAAAACTTTTAAATAAGCACACCAGATTTAAAATGTAATTTAAATTAATATTTTAGGGGAGAAAGGGTCAAGGTTAAACTGTTTGTCTTCCTTAAAAAGTGTATAATGTCTTTTGTGTCTCTACTAACAAAAAAGAAATCTCAATGAAACTCGGATATTAAAACCTCCCAGGAAACCAACAATAAAAGCTGCTAAGAATTTCACAACTTTTTTTCCTTAGGTGTTAATTAAATGATCATTTAACACTGCAATGTAAACACAACATTTTCATCTCCTGACAGCACAGCCTATTATAAATCCGGGGTAATAAAAGTCTTGGTGTTAATGCTCTGAACCAAGTTCCCACCATATTCTAAGATGCCTTGTCGTGTCTAAGGTTAAGCATCTAGACACAAAACAAAGCTTGCTCCTACTCTACTTCCAGTGCAATTTTCCCATCGCCCAGTGACCTAGGTAACACTTTGAGCAATAAAGAATAAATTTAATTTCTCCAGCATTTTGTGAGGATTAGGAACAATTGTTGGCTTGCAATGACTTTTTATCCTTGGATTCTTTTCCTCCAGAGCATTCCTCTGGTCCTAAAAGAGAATTCTGATGGTTTAAGACATAGAACAAACAGAACTTTAAATTAGGCTTTTTTCAATCAATTGGAACTGTTGGAGGGGAAGCAATCAACCTTTCTCTGTGCTGTTCTCAGCTATTCACATACTTCAAGCTTTAATCTTTCACTAGTAGAAGAAACCTATCATGAAGGGGCAAAGCTATCTTCCCATTCTGTTTCCAGACTTATTTATTTCTCTTTTCTTTAAGTTAAAAAAAAAAAAAAAAAAAAACACTTAAATCAAGTTGCCACACTTAGCTGTTCACATTCATTTGGGGACATTTCAAGAGGCACAGATGTTCTCTTAATAACATTTCACTCCACTACGCTATTCCCTAGACCACAGGTCCCACCAAAGACTGGCCTTTTTGCTCTACATTTCTTCCCTCTCCAGAGTTTAAGCTTAAACTCTTGCCCCAAGTTTCTCATATCACAATTTATCAAGTGTTTTAAGGATAATTCTCTTTAAATAATTTCTTGATAGCAATTAACTTGGTTGTGGGTAATGAAGAGGACAGACACCCCTCTCATCTGAGGGCGAAGCTTACGTACATATAAAAAGAACTGGAGTTACAATAAAAACAAAACGAAAATAACTTCTGACTCAAACCTATTTCACGATCAATCATTGTTTAAATCCAAAGCACTAAACAGCTTTCAATTTGAACTGCATTTTGACAAAATGCTTAGTCTAAAAATCCACTGAATCTCACAATGCAGCTTATGTAAAGGTGGCAGAATGTTTCACAGGTCAAATCATACTTTGAATAAAGCTCAATGGAACACTTCTCTTACATTGTTTTTAAACTGAAATTTTAGTTAGTGATAAAAATGTACTTTAGCAATGCAATAAATCTTCTGAATAACTTCCAAAGAGTTTATCTATACCTTAAGGAGTTTACTCAGCATTTTCTAACTGGTTTGTATTTTTCCTTCATTTTGTTATTCAGGACAAGGCATCATTAAAACAACAATTTAATATGTGAACTAACATAAACAGTTCCTGAGTCACAGCCTCTTTTTCTATCCTTGATTCATTTTATATAAGAATTTTTAAATTATATGAATCATCAGCTGGAAGCAGGTAAGAGATCTCATTAAGAACATTCTGGCCTTAATATACCTTGTGTTGCCAAGTAAGGAGAAATTGAATGGTGCAAATGCACATTTTATGCTAATCTGCAGTGTTAAAAAGTTAATGTGGTTATGCTTATGTATATGTTATTACACTGAGAATAAATGCAAGAAGAAACATGAAAGAGAACCAGGAGATTTTTCTGACTGTGGGCAACTTGCAAGCACATCTGTGTGACTATTACTTTGTCCTATTTTACACTGAGAGGACAAGAACTCCACAAGCATCATTTCTATCATACCGGAAAGTTGACAATGTTCTTTTGAATACAGAATCTATATTGTGACTTGATATATTCCCAGGAGATAAATGTCATCCCTATTTTATAGAAAAGAAACCTTTGCTCCAGAAGTGTCCATTGATTTACAAAGATAGCAAAGCACTAACATCTGAGTAGGCATTTAAACACTAATATTTTACAATATTAATAAAATACATTTCTCACAAAATAGATTTCAGTATCTTAAAATGTAATGTACATACATTAAAATTAGCTCAATATAACTAATACCTTATGGTCACTTATTCCTAGAATTAATACTTATATAAACTTCAATCACTAAATTATAATCTTGAGATTGCAGTGGCAATTTTATGACTTACAATCAAATTTTAAAATATTCCCTCCTGATATGTGTTCAAAATCTTTTTGACATGAAAACCATATACTTAAATTCATCTTTCAAAAAAACACACTCAGGCTACATGAACTCTGAAGGCTTTAATCTACATATTACAGCTCAGAAGTTAGCAATGGCTGAGGTCCACAAATGCCACATATTATGTGGGCCACACACCATGGCAGTTTTCTCCTCAGCATGGATCACAGTATTCACAGTATTTACATTCACTGGCAAACCATGAGTATTTGCTGGTGGAAACAGAAACATTTACATTTGGGGAAGCAACTATTTAAACAAGTGCACTTGAGTGGGAAAGACCTTCCTGCACTTGACTTTCCTATGCCAGGAACTATACTGTGGATGTCACACCAAAAAATCTACTCTGGCAACAGCAGAAGCCTGCCAATTTCTGACGTTCTCCAGCAAAAGTCTTCTATTAGATCCCTTTAAAGTAAAAACTTCCCACAGGAGGCCTGGCAAAAATATCAAAAACAATCTTCATTGTTTTTATAACTTCTAAATCATACTACTGCACGTTGATTTAAAAACAAAAACACAAGTAAGCCCTATTCAATGGCTTGCCCTTTTTCATGCCAAGTGATAGAGGCTACTCTGAAGTGTGTCTAGGTCACAGTCTATGAAGAGTTTGGTCTGCCTCTTAAAAATGAACCTTTTGTTATATAACAGTGATATTTTAAAATACTACTTATATATCTCTGTTTTTTAAGTAGCAAGAAGAGAGTCCCTTGAGCCCAATAATAATTAAGTTACTTAATAAATAATAAGGGACTTTGGGTTTTTAATCACTGACAGTTAACACTCTCCTAAATGTTATCTCTCATACAGGTTCTTTGTTTTCAACGATAAAGAATCAATCTGTTCCCTTAGATACGTATCAGTATTAACGATACAAACAGTGTATCCTTGCATCAAATGACACAGACACACCATCTTGAAGAACTTTTATTCTCTGCATCTGAAGCTTTCTGGCAGTCTCGGCAATAGAGATGGGAGGCAGCTATGATGACAGCTCCCTAGATGAGTAATGATGTCGATCTGGCGGGACAACGGTAACCGTGGCAACTGTAACCTGCAATTCCTGCATTACCACTGTTGGATTTACTGTGGCAGGGGCCAAACAGGCCAAGAGTAAAATGAAGCAGGAAACTACACACCTGACACTCTAGGAGCCCACACTTTAATCAGAGCTGGCAGAAATTAACTCAGGAGGAATTGTGACACAGGCACCATGGTTGTCTTCTGCTTTTATCCTTGAATCCAAGAATCCTAAGACTTAATTGGCATCAGAGAATGGGGATGGAGGAAGGGGTGTGGTGGCAGTTTTATACAAGTATAGTATTATAGTAAATTAAGATATTTTTGCTTAGGTGGAAAACATCATTTTTATTTTTCAGTGCATACCAATAGACACTTCAATGTTTAGAAAACCTAAGGGGATAAACATTAATGAACCAAGGTATCCTTTAAATTTAATTTGGTTCCCCATTATTCATAATGTCTTCCCAGTGTTACTATTTGCTCATTCAAATTACAAACCATGAGCCCAATGGAGATTTAATTCAATACATCAAACACTTACTGAGAGCTTTCTAAAGGTCAAGCTTTATACTAAACCCTGGGGATATTTAAAAAATGTATTTGTAATGCATGTACAGCAGTATTTATATGCATAATTACAGAAAAAGAAAACTAATCTACTAACAATTGACAAGTATACTAGTGGTTATATCTGAGTGGGGAGATCATGAATAATTTATACTCCCACTTTTCTAGTTTTCTGAATTATCTAGACCTTTATAACATTAAGCATACTTACTCTTGTAACTCCTCAAAACCAAAATCAAAAGCCAAGGCTCCTTCTATAAGAAAGGAAAGGAAAGGAAGGGCAGCTTCATCATATATTTGTTATCTTTCCCAAATTAATTTTTATTTTAATAGAAATTTAAGTTCTCCTCTTAGAGAATTGTAATAATTATCAAAAAAACAATTTGGAGAATCTGAGATCCTATCTGACAGCAAATTAATTGTGACCTGACCAATTAAATTTATTGCTCAAAATCTGTTTGTCGCAGGTAAGGAGTCACTAGGCCATAAAAAGAGTCTTTGGCTTTAAAAATACTACTTATAATGTTAGATAATTTAGTGGCTCCAAAGCTCACTAGGGAAACACCACTTGTTAACCAGAAATAGAGAGTTTTCATTTAAAGAAGCAAAGAAAATGAATCACTGGAACTTATATATTTATTTTCATTTGTTAGCTTTGTTTTGTCTCAAGAGATACAAGTGAAAAATGAGTTTCTGCAACATGGTTTGGCTACTTAAGCTTATGTTAGAAGTCTGGGTAAATATAATAATACTCAAGGAAATAAACTGAAAACCACAAAACAAATATTTATAACCAAATGCTTAACCACAGAACTACCAATGAAATGCCTCTCTAATGAGCCCAGATGAGTAGCTGCAAACTCAGGCGGAAAAGTGTGAATCACTCACTGGCAAGTCACCTTTAAGGTTATATTTTTCAGAAAGATTTGTATATGCTACTCATAAATTTCATTCATAATCAACCATTTCAAACGTCACTGTATTTCTATCAGTTAACCCACTCTGAATTGCTCTGAAAATCATGTTCTCCACTCTTAATAAACTGATAACAAAAATGCAATCCTGGTTTTAGAGGAGGAGCCAAATGAGAGGATGGAGAATCTCCATAAGTAAGAAAACTATGTACTGTCTCTTTTAACCTCCAACCTATGGCCCTTCACTTTTCTTTCTTCTTTACTTACACTTTCCATCTGTCAACAAGTGCTTGTAATTTTATTACACTGTCCTGTAGTTTATGCAGAGTTGGTATTATTTTACAGAGTTCTGTTAATGGACTGGATAAATGGTAATGCTATTTAAACTAGTCTCCTGCTCCAGCAAACACAGCTGCAACTGTACTACTATTTCTGAGCAAACATCTTGACCTGAACACGGAGTGCTCTCTCAACCCGTCCAAAGAGAAATTGGAGCAGACAGCAAAGGAAAAGCATATTTGGCCGCTAGCAGCAACCAACCGTGTCGAATCATAATTCATATACAGTGTACCCTCCTTTTCTTTTATACTGCATTTAGAATTTAAAAAAAAAAGCATGTGTGCTTCTTCACCTGGCATCTCATTTTCAGCCAAGAGTCAAATGGTGATTATTCCTTACAGAAGCACAAAGAAAATCTGTATAATGTCCAGTGGAACAGACTAGATTTAATCTAAGCAAACAATGATAAAAATCAAACATCAGTGTATGAACTATAAAAATAAGTAAGTTTTTCATCGATTATGTATCCAGAAACAACAGTATTAAGTAATGGAAAAATATAAAATAAGTTAGGAAAAGAACTAGAGATAATAAATTCTAAATTTGTTTCTTTCATGAATTCTGGATGAGTATGGCTCCACTAAATTATATAGTAGGGCAATTGTGTGTGTGTGTACTCAGTCACTCAGTCGTGTCTGCCTCTTTGTGATGCCATAGACTGTAACCCACCAGGCTCCTCTGTTCACAGAATTTTCCAGGCAAGAATACTGGAGAGGGTTGCCATTATATGGTGGGCAACAGTAGATCACTTAATATGCAAATGAGCCACCAGTCAAATTATCCCTCTCCAAACACACTGCTTGTCCAAAATCCTGTATCCTTTGTCCTGTCACTTATCCTTCTTGTGAAATAAAAGTTCATTTTTAAATGAAGATTTTAAAGGACAATTTTTACATGTAGATTTGTGCAGATTTTTCCATCTGTTAGAACATTTGTTTTGGGTTAGCTACTAGGCACCTGTATCATATGAAGAATACTTGAACTTGAACCCATCTTCTTAAAAATTAAACTAGCTAGGCAGTTAACTTCACAAGCTTTTGTTCCTTTATTTATTACATACTCTCTTACTGGTGATTGTTTAATTCAATTAGTGATCATCATCATAAAAAATTGGTCACATGTAGCTGATAACTTTCCTCTCATGAAAAAGATCATGGTTAACCATCCACTACATCTAATTCGGGTGAGACAATAGTGCCTCAACTCAAAAGAAGACAGATTCCTGTTTTCTGAGGCAGAAAAAATGTATACCTCTAAGTTTTCATGGGTATCCAGTGCCTATGTCAGGTGTCAAATCCCAGTCAATATTGAACATAAAGCCATCAAGCTCTAACTTCAGGAAAATCAAAGCATCAGAATCCCTATAGACCCACATCAGAAACAAAATTTTATCTTCCATTACTTCCTAGGGGAAATCCTTTGAGCCAAACAGGCACATTATAACTCATTTTCTAGGTGTCCATTTTCCCCATTTTTTAACATGCTTTTAACTCACTAGAAGATGTTGCCTTAGAGTTTCATGAGTTCTGTTTCTTTCATTCACTTAAGGATATCAAGTTGTCTTCTTCCAAAAAGTAACTTCATAAGGTTATAAAATCATAATATAACATAAGTGAAAATCCCTTGGCCCACTACATGGTATTGTCAAAGGATGCAAATGCTAAACAGAACATGATCTGCTGATAGGGGATTCTGCACTAGATTATATCACCCAAAGAAAATTAATCCAAATACTTTCCAACTAAAAATCAAACATTCTAGTTTTTCAGGGACAGTGCTAAAGTGATTGCCTATATTTCCTCCTCTTCAGCTTAATAATTTTAATTCTAGCTGTAACAATCATTCCATTTAAATTATATTTTCACAGCCACAGAGAAAACAGACAATTTTCTAGACAATGTGGATTGTTTTAGATGCACGTTGTTAGCTTAGTAGTAAATGAATTTAATAGCACTCATTGTATACTAGCTTTGAAATCAATTCTTCAACATCCCCACAATCAAAAAAAAGTTAAGGAAGAAAGTAGAATACTATTAAAACCACTTCTGTAGCCATTCTTGGAAACTAAGTACAAATAATTAAATATAGATATTAATTTATATTCATACACATAATCTTCATAACAGCCTACATCCAGTTTCTTTGGTAAAAATAGTCTTTAGAGAATTCTTGTTAAAAAGGCGGTCTCCAGGTTTCTTTATTTGATTCTTTTAAATCTACCTAAATTGAGCCAATTAGTCAGCAGGGAACACAAAGCAGAAGAGAAATAACTGCTAAGCGACTTTGGCTATCCTTACAGGAATAGAATCAGGAAAGTCAGACTCTAGAGACAAGACCTGATGTGTAACTGGCTCTACCTTTGCCTGCTGGGAAAATTCTCTCCACAGTAAGCCAAGGTGTCAGGAGGCCCTAACAGAGATCCTAACAAAGAAACAATGTGGGGGAGGGCTGTGGGAAGAGATCCTTCCTACTTCTGGAGTTGATAACAACAATACTGAACTAGTAGGTTACGAAGTCTTGGCTACAAAGTCAAAGTCAGAAAAGCAGTCTCCTCACTTTCCCCACAAGCTCCACATGTGGGACTTTGCAACAATCCAGGTGGAAGCCAAGCTGAGCGATTTATTCTGTATATCCCAATGATTTTTCACAACATCCACGAACATTGATAACCATTGCTATTAATTTCCCCAACACTTTGCAGCTTATCTCCCATCTGCACAAAATCATTCATATGGCTAAAAACCTACTTACAAGAGCTGTCAAGTGTGTTTTCACCATTGCACATTCAGTCACTGAACAAACATTTCAGGGAGGAAAAAACTGATTCTGCCTAAAACCCACATTACACTCCTTCCAAAGAAATACTTCCATTAACAGTCGATGTCGTATTTGATATGAAACCCTCTACAGTCATTCATATTGCGGAGTCTGGAATTCTGGCTTTAAAAGGAAAATTTAAGAGGAAATTTACAGTCCTCTATAAATACCTCATAATAGTATTTCCAGACTAATAAAGATTACTCGAGTATAGAAACAATATCAAAAAGGCAGACGTTAAGAATCACAACTTTACAAGAATACACTGCCAACTTCCTCTGAAAAGGAAGCACAGTGGCAATCTTTCCTTTCAGAACTTAATCAAAAGTTTCTATAAAGAAGTTAGGTAAATCTCCCCATCAAGACCAAAAAAGAATAACACAACTGCAATAACACAGACACGAACCAGTAAATGCTAACCAAATACAAGAACTGGAACCACTGGAAAACCAATCATAAGTTTCAAAAAAAGAAAAAAAGAAAGGCAAACGTTTAATCCATTAATCTACTGGTGAATAGATTCCAGGAAAGCACAAGGAAACAGATCCAAAATACATTTAATAAAACGCGAGGTACTACACAGAGCAACAATAACTATTTCTGTCTACTTACAGCCTGTATAGCTTCGAAGTCCCAAGAAACAGCAACTCAGGAAACAGCTGAAGGTGATTTCTGTTTAAACGCCTTTTGAGAAAAACAAAAACAAAGCATATGTTACATAGAAAGTACCCAACAATGAGACTGTGATTGGGTAGTGTCATGCCTCATCCTGTATTTCAGAAAGAATGAAATAAAATTCAAGAGAATTCAAGCATTACAAATCAAAAGTTGGTTACACCTTTTGTTACAAGATTCTTTAAAGCAATTTTCCATTGTGCTTACTCAGATGATGGTTATTGGGGCCTAAACTCTATATCCACCACCCTTGCAACATCAGTCAACCAGCACAGACGCAATGAAAAAGGCTTTCTGGACTCGTTTAGCGAGTCTGTATGTTTAGCAAGTTCAACAAACAGCAGCAATACCGTATTAAATGGTGCCCTAAAATAATTCATATTCCGTCCCAGCCCCTAAATCTTCAGCCAAGTCACTGAAGGGAGACAGAAATTTCAATTTTTTTAATCTTTCCATTTAGTTTCACCAAAACATATGAGAAAGTGTCAGCATGATTTGTCCCTCTAGGCAAAATCAGAAGAAAACTGCAATCCACAGTTCTTTACTCTCAACTGAATAAGGCTGAGTTATAATTAACAGTGAGGGCAAAAATGTTTAAGCAATGTTTTTGCTAAAAATGTTTAACTGATATTGGCATGTTTTAAATATTTTAGAAAAGAATTTGCTTGCAACCCTAACTCAATTTAAGCCCAGGAGCCTGGCAAGCTATAGTCCATGGGATTGCACAGAGTCAGACATGACTGAAGCAACTCAGCAGGCGCGCACTATATAACTAAGTTCTTTCGGACTATGAACACTTGCAAAAGAGTGGCAAATTCTAGCCCCAGTGTATGAATTTATGAATCCCATTCATTTTAAGTGTACAACTTAACATTTCAGTAAAAATAAATGTCTATCCTCTCTTTTTCCAAATAAATAAAATGATGACGTTCCGTTCAGTCGCGTCCGACTCTTTGCAACCCCGTGGACTGTATAGCCTACCAGGCTTCTCCATCCATGGGATTCTCCAGGCAAGAATACTGGAGTGGGTTACGATTTCCTTCTCCAGGGGATCTTCCCGACCCAGGGATCGAACCCGGGTCTCCCGCATTGGAGGCAGACGCTTTAACCTCTGAGCCACCAATGCACACTTAAATGATTTATAAGTTGCTGGGCTTCCCTGGTGGTTCAGCCAGTAAAGAATCTGTCTGCAATGAAGAAGACCCAGGTTCGATCCCTGGGTCTGGAAGATCCCCTGGAGAAGGGAATGGCAACCCACTCCATATTCTCGCCTGGAGAATTCCTTGGACAGAGGAGCCTGACAGGCTACTGTCAGTGGAGTCTCAAAGAGTCGGACATAACTGAATGACTAACACAATAGTTCTAGAGGAGAGTAAAGACATCCAGAAAGTAATGTCACACTGAGGATACCTGAGGTGTTTCTTGTCTTAAAGATAAATGTTAAGGGGACAGAAAAAGAGGGCATATCAATCTTACCCTCTTTTAAATGATAATGTACTTAAACGGTCATCAGAAGGGAGTGGAATTACACTCATTTAGTCTCTAGAGGGTAGAAATGGTGCTAGTAATTTTAACTCTTAAGAAAGTATTGATAGATGATTATAAGGAAGATCTTTGTAAGTATAAAAGATGTTAAGAAATGAACAGCCTTAGGAAGCTTTCAACTCTTATTTTATTATTATCCACATTATTCAAGCAGAGGCTATGCATTTTTTCCCTGCAACAATGTAATAAAAATTCTGCATTAGGTTTAAAGCTGGACCAAGTGAACCTCAGAACTTCTTCCAAGTCTAAAATGCCATGAGGCAATGATGATTATGTTTACCATCTTTTGTTATATAACTCATATTATTAAGAGGTTAGTCATCTATAAATAGATGCTCAGAACTTAATAAAATGTATATAGCTCACAAAAATGTATGTTGAGACAATCAGAGGTAAAATCATAAAATTAGTAGTGAAAAGGTAAACTTTTCACTTACACTAATTTTTTTTGGATGAATAAAACACACAACAAGATTAATGCAAAGTGAAATCAAAAGCTTTTATTTTTTTCTTTGCCAGGCATAATTCTAAGGTAGGAGTACTCCCAGAGTCTACTATTATACACTTTCAATGAACTATGATTTAATTATGATCTTGTTATATTTATGTCTGAAAAAATAATTACAAATATTCACAACAGTGGTAATGAGAATTTTTCTAGGAAAGACTCCCCATTTTCCAAAGAGGCATCCCAATTTTTAAAATGACAGAGATGTGCTTTCATAATCTGATCCAAACCACTGGAGAACAAACATCGTCCATGATTCACCAACCAAAAGAAGGACATTTCTTCAGGTCCCCAGCCCTCACAGAGGCAACTCTCTGTATGGAGTTTTCCCTTTTCTCCAAAGGGTCCTTTCTAACATCCTCTGTGTAATTCCCCTGATTCTCCTACATAAAGTTGGTTCCTCCCTTGTCTGTGTCTGCATATGCCTCTAGCATTTGATAAGCAAGAGTCCCTCACACTGTATTAGTCAAAACATTTACTCATATAAATGTCTGAATCCCACTACATTGTAAGCTCTTCAAGCGTAAAGACTACATGCTGTGTGCTAAGTCGCTTCAGTCGTGTCCATCTCTTTGCAACCCCATGGACTGTAGCCTGCCAGGCTCCCCTGTCCATGGGATTCTCCAGGCAAGAATACTGGACCCAGGGATCAAACCCGCAGCTCCTGAATTGCAGGTGGTTCTTTACTGCTGAGCCACCCAATGGGGAAACCCTGTAAAGACTATATCTATGTATTCATATTTCCTTCCCTCTTCCTTGGCACTTACTAAGCTCTTAGGAAATGCTGAATAAAAACAAACTGCTCTTTGCATTTTGATATAGTTTGGCAAAACCCTAGCATGTGCATTTTATGTTCAGCCAGCTTTCTCCAGACATGTTTTCTAAGGTACCTGCCTTAGGTTTTATGCCCCTCTCCAGATAATCAAAGTCCCACCACCAAATCTGCTTTCATGAGCCCTATTCAGCAATTGCCTCCTTTCCTTTCACTTCCCCTTGTCATGTCTTTCTCAACATAATCTAGAAACTGGAAGGAATTCAATATGTTGAAACAAATTCAGACATCCAAGTGACTAAGAGCTGCCACTAGATTATGTGTTAATGGGTCCACACAATTTCAGATATTTTAAGAAAGAAGGCAATTCAGATAGAGTGCAAGCAGTGTCTTTTCTCATGTTTTTTCATATTCTTAAGAGATTCTTGATTCATTCTCCAAATAATAGCTAATACATACTAAACTTACTAGGTAACAGTCACTGTTCTGAGACGTTCACATGAACTATCACATTCATTCTACCCCATAAGTAGGTGCCACTTCACTGCTCTTGGAGAGAGGCACAGAGCTCACAGAAAGTAGAGCTAGAACCTAAATTCAGGTGGGCTGACTCCAGAACATATCCCCTGAATCACTCCTTTCAAAGAAACACAGTTTAAACATTCCTAAACAATAATTCAAAATAATGTAATCCTCAACTTTCCCTTTCAGCAATCTTTCTTTTTTTTTGGGGGGGGGGCGGTTGGGGCAAAACATAGTTTTACATAGCCCACTTCTTAAATATCTATGAAAGAATCACCTGGAAATAAAACATCAAGCTTTATTTTAAAAGAAACTAGCTTTCTAGTCAGTGCACTATTTTAAAGATCTATTTAAAAACCTAAAGTTGAAATAAAAATGAAAATATGTATAAAGTATTTTTCTTAAAATTCAAGCAATTTATCACTATATCATGAAAAGTATTATAAATGATCATAATGTGTCTAAACCAACCATGTGTATCAAGCAAGGTGATGTCATATAAAAAAAGGTAGATAACAGGTGAAGTGACAACATGCATAGAAAAACAGTATGACTACACTTTTTAAAAAAGAATACCAATACATTTTTGGTTCCTAGTCTTCTGTTTCCTCTTCCATCAGTACCAAGAATAAACGGAAACGCAAACATTACAATACAAAGTGAAACTCTTCCAAAATATTCAATAAAGGAAAAAAAATTAAAGCAGAGTTCCTTTATACAATGACCAGAAATTAAATCTTTAAACTAAAGAGTATTTTTTAAAATCTGAAATTATGTTAAAGACTATCAAGGTGCATAATAATTTCTAAACAGAGCTGGAGAAAAAGTAGCCTGGCTTCTTCCAATACTACAAAATACTTCTTAGTAGCTTGACGAGCATCATAATAATATCTCTAATGCAAATGTGTTAAAGAAGTTAAAATCTGATAGTCTAAGAACAGATAAATAGCATGCAGTGAATTAAGGGCATCTCAGAGGAGGATTTATGGAGCCAACAAAAATTAGCAGCATTAAGCAGATCAAGTGGGTCAATTACTAACTGTTCCAGCAAGGATACTCAATTGTGTCCAAGGACACATAACGGAGATTCAGTGATATTCAGCTTCTATGTCATCACTAACTAGATGGAATCTGCCCACAGGATCTCAAGAATAAAAATTCTCTGGATGGAAATTCATGGTTTCAGAAAGGTGTATAATGAGTCTCTGAGACACATTCCTTTAGGGAAAAGATGACAGATATCCCAGTAACCATTTCCTCTGGGTGGCCTTCAGTGAGATGAATGATCTTCCTGTACCACACTAAAAACCATAGGCCTCTGAAATGCAGATTCTTAACAGTTCAACTTGAAGGGCATTATTGACAAGCTTTGTTTCAAATTATTATCCGCCACCCACTCCTGTTACTTATCCATTGCTAAAGGTTGGTGGTCTCCTTTCAACTTCCTCCTTAATCCAATTAACGTTTGCAACCTTCACCCCAATCCAAAATGTAAAATGAAAACGATTTTTACCAAAGCTAGTAAGAAAGTCTCATATTTACCTATCACTGTAAATGTAATATATTTACAATGCACCTGATTTGAAACAAGTTATCTGATGAACACTGCCTTTAAAAGTCTATCATTTACAATCTCCTGTTTCTCATACATATATGTCTTCTTCTCGGGTAAATTTCCATTTGCCTTTTATGCTAACATTTTTAAAGCAAAGATTTTTAACATTTAGCTAGTATTAGATAAACTTTATATTTTCGGCACTATCAGTATTTTTACCCTTTATGCTCCATGGTAAGAGATCAAAATTTATTAATGAAAAGTTGTTTCCTCTTCACTCCCCTTACTTCTTGATAGTCTCTATATGTTCAGAGCGATTATATAAATACTCTGAAAAAAAATTTGGAGAAGGCTTTGCACTTTCTTCACATCTCTTCTACTGACTATATGCTATAAGAAGAAAATCAGAAGGAAAATGATAGTAAATATGGATATTTAAAAGTCAGATTTATTATAGACACATTTTATTAGTTCAAAAAGGTAAAGTATTTCCAAGACTCAGCTTCTGAAAAACAGGAAAGGAGATGTTGAAATTTGTAACAATAAAAAGTTCCAACTCTGCATCAAGAATTTTGTGAAAATACGTGCATTATCTTACTGAAACCACATACCAGTACTATGAGATATAATAACTGTCTCCTTTAATGATGACCAAAAACGCAGTTTTCAAAAATAAGACAATTTGATCAAGATCTCACAACGGAACTGAAATCAAGTATTTACTCTCATGTAATGCTTTAAAGGTAAGGAAAAGAGATCGTATCTGTTTAAAAAGCACAATCAACAGTAAAACCTGTGAGTATTTGCCAATGTTCCGTAGGACACCAGGCAATAGCATATAAAATTACAGGGTGTTTTCACCGAGGGGAGGCTAGGTTATCTACAATGAGGAGAACAGCAGCTGAGAGATGGAGTCCCACCTGCATTCAGGGCAGATGGACACTGCCAAGAGAACAAGTAATTTTCTGTTGATGTTATCTTAAAGCAAAAATTCCAACTGCATTAAAACCAAATCCAAACTGTTACCAAACTCTCATTCTGAAAATGTTTTCACCAACATTTCTTCCAGTCCAGCAGATATAAATTGCTCTGAAACAGGTAAGAGCTGTATATATAAAGATCATGCAGAAAAGTCTCTCATCCCATGTTAAGTTGTAAAATTCAGTTTAGAAGGCATAGTTCAAGCAGAAGGGTATCCAACAGGAATGAAAGACAGGAGTTCAATGTAAAATATTTGACATTGGTTGCTTCCACAAATACATTGTAACAGTGCAAACTAAACTACTCATTTCAGGGGAGATATAAAGGCTGCAGCATCCAGCAAACACTGTTACAAAGGATGAGCCCAAAACAGATGTGGGAAAAATAAACAGCATCGCCGCTGCAGAATTTATAAAACGCTCCACAAAGAGCAAACAGAACTTCTCACCACCGTTCAACTTCAAGGCCCATTAAAACACATTGTATGAGAAACCCTCTCAGATAGATTCAATGTTCTGCTAAACTTCAACAGTGCACTTGCATTAAAATCTTTTAAGACCATAGTCAGTAAATGCAATTTAAAATAGTTCACTATCACTTATAAACAGGCAAGAATAACTGGACATTTAATGGCTATCACAGATAAAGTGATTCACACTTGAGCATCAAGGTGCATGATTTATATCCTACAATGTACATACCGAGCTTCTTTACTGAGTTTGAGATGTTTATAGACTTTCCCAAGAAAATAACTGCAGTGACTTTAAACCTTGGTATAAAGGTGCCAGATAGTATGATGAGCTTTCATTCTTTTCCAAGTAGATTAGCACTGTTAGTGTGCCGTTACTTCAAGAAAAAGAAAGTGTCATGTGTTGCCTATAAACTTGCAGGATGAGTCAGAAGAGGGATTCTCCACATCCCTAATGAGCAAGGGTTCAGAGACTTCCCTCAGATCTGTTCCACAACACATTCTCTGTTTGAACTAAATGTTTAGCGACCTACAACCAAAAGTCTAGTGTTGGAGTTCCTTAGTTTCACACTAGCTATCACATGCCTATAAATGGTGTGCACATCCAGAAATAACTCAGCGCCACCTTCAAAAAATACATGTGCCTTTGAGATATCCTTTAGGGAGAGTAAAGTGTGTAGTCAAACTTAGGCTCTATTGTAAAAATATTTCTAAACTGAGTTATTTTCTTTGTGTCTACCTGGTAGAAACTAAAATAGACAAGTGAACAGGTTTTGCAATGGCTTCATTATAATAATATTTTTAGGACTCTTTTATTAAAGCAAAAATGAGTATCAAATGACATAGTAAAAAAAAAAAAAGGTAATCTGAAATCCAAAGATACAAAAACTTGGAATGTTTAAAGAAATATTGTCTTAAGAGTGCCATTACACTTTACTGAAAGGAACAAAAGTACAACCCAAGCCTTTGGCTTTATCACTTGTGCAATTTCGCTATTTTAAGTGTGTAAGATATTATGAAGTTAATGAAATACCTAACATCCAAGGTTTTCAATGGTATGCTACTGGTTCTCATTAATGTAATGTAGGCATATATGAATTTTATTTTGTCTTATGAGTGTTTCATTATATTTAGGACAAAATGCCCTACCATTTTTTTGAACAAACAAAAAATTTCAAAAACTTTCTCATACTCTTGCATTTGTGTTGTCAAGGAATGTATAAAAGCAGATGTTTTTCAGTAGTGAAATACTGAAGTGGCCTGCATGCATGCCTGCTAAGTCGTTTCAGTCATGTCCGACTCTTTGCAACCCTATGAACTGTAGTCTGCCAATCTCCTTTGTCCATGGGCTTCTCCAGGCAAGAATACTGGAATGGTTCGCCACATCCTCCTTCAGGTATCTTTCCGACTCAGGGATCAAATCTGAATCTCTCATGTCTCCTGCACTGACAGATGGGTTCTTTACCACTAGTGTCACTTGGGAAGCCCCGAAGTGGCCTGGGTCTCTCTAAAATGTCATAAAATAGAACTTTAATTACTTCAGTATAATCCCGTAAGACATAAGTGAATAATGGAACTTTACGGATGTAGAGAAAAGTCATGGGTCCCAGTGTGATTTTTTTTCAGCCTTCTAACACATTACCCACTAGTCAAGAAATACTTTGAATTAATAATTTAGTATGGAGACTTTATTGCAGATATACACAGGTATCTTCTATGAAGTATAATGAAGTATAATTCTTAAATGTTCCAATTCTTCACTATAGCTTGTTTTCCCTTAATTAACTTCCATTGAATATAGTCACTTAACTATATGAGCTTTCATTTGAACATTTGGTTAAACAATATGAGACCTGTAATGCAGTATGAGACCTGTTAATGCAATCTACATCAGGCACATTCTTAAGGCTTCATTCTCATCCCAGATAAGCAAGTACTATCGGCAACACAGAGCACAAATGGGAATCTGCCAGGGCACATGTTAGGTCAAGGTGCATAGTAGGAAACTGTCAAAGTGGATGTACTGTGTGCTCATAGTGTGTAGGTGTGATTAAAACTTATTCCTTTTATGATGATTCATAGCCACAGTCTGATCATCATATCACCTGATGTTTTCTATACAATACAAAGAAGTGAATGAGAGGCAGAGAGGCAGTGAGAGAGGAAAGGAAAAAAGGAAAGGAAAGAGGGAGAGACAGATGATTTTAATTCCCATCTACTTCTTGGTATTTTGACTGAAACCTTGAGTTTCATCAATTCTTTGAAGTGGAAAAAAAAATTGTGCTTTTTCATACCTATAATGTTTTGATTTAACAATAATGATTTTTTTATCCTATACTAAAATTAAACTCAATCTGATAAAATGACCCTGTTTCTTAGAGATTAAAAGTCGGATTTCTAAAAGGAACAGCTCTTATCTTCTGTTCTCAGATGTCTTCTTTCTCTAGATCAAGTTAAAACTCTATCAACAAAAAATAAAAAGAAAAAACATATAATTTTGAAATATTCACAAAATATCATTTGGAATTGTTTTGATTTTATCATTTTAAAATGGAAAAACAAACTTAAAACCATAAATTGCACACAAATAAAGTTACTGTTTTTATTTTTGTTCTTTACACAAAGAATGAAAGTTAAGTTGCTATATATATATATATATGTAGTGTAAATGGCATTTACAACATAAACCTGCATTTATAGATCTTTTCATAATTTGGAGTTTGAATTTAAACTTCAGATTCAAGGTGCCAAAAACATATAAATTCACATGAGATATAATTATTTAAAAGTTAATTCACTGGTTACTTTCCATTTATTACATTGTCTCTTGCAACTATTGGGAGGGGAAGCAATCTGTGCGATGTTAATGACATCACCTACTACAATAAGAATATATGCCATAATTATATCATTATAATGCCATAGTAACTTGATTATAGAACTCTCTGGGTAGCTTTTAAATTTTTTATTTTTTAATTAATATACTGAACAAAATATAAAACAGTTTATTTCACAATAACCTGAATGCATTCTTTGGCAAAACTGTTTGCCATTTAATGTATTTAAAAAAAAAATAAATATTTGAAAAGTGTTCCTAAGAAATGGTTTTGAATTCCAGAGTCCCAAGGAGATGAATTGGCTGTCAGATAACAATGTGTTTCTATCAGATGGACTTGGCAGTTGTAAACAAAAGGAATTTTCTCAGCTTTTCCTCACAAATATGAAATATTTGCTCTCAGCCAACAGCTGGGGTGATTTAAAGAAGTCCTGCATATATATTAGTTTTCATTTAAAATTACAAACCCTCCTCCCACTCTGAAACATGTTACTGCATCTTCATAGAACAGAAAATTGTTCTGAGATGAAGTGACATTCCCAGGGGAAGTCAAAGTCAAAAAACAGCACCTACTTACAACTTTAATCGAATTTCAGATCATTAGGTATCTGGTTAATAAATTTTAGGAAAAGTTAATTTATTCAAAATGAAAGTTCAAATGATACTCCAAAGTGGCTTAAAAATAATGAAAAAGTTTGTTTCAGTGTTTCTGAAAATACTTAAAACTATAAAATAAACCAAATAGAGACTTCATGAAAAGCCACTTAGAATCCTTCAAGGTCAAAGTTGTTCAAGAAAAAAAAACATAAATATACATATATATATATTTCACATGTATATATAAATCCTAAACACACATACATATACATGAATAAATATGTTATTGATGAAAACAACTATTAATGTTTAAATGATAATTTTAAATTATCTCTTCATCTTAACAAACATTTAAATTATATTAATGCTTGTTTCAATGGATGAATTAAAAATAAATTTTTCAAGTACTCACTGGTAGTTAGCTAGTCACAAAAGAGATCAAAGAATAAATATTTTCAGAGTATTTTTATATATTGAGGTAGATTATGAACTTATGAACTTTGTTATAAACATAACCAAATGTTTACCTTATCTTTATTTCCTTCCCAAAACTAGCTTTAAGTAGTAGCTTTACATTTATTTTGAATCCCACAAATATATCCCTTTATTGTAATATTGTTCATGGAAAAATTTTTTACAAATAAATTAGATATATCTGTTTTTAAGCTATAAATGTAGCTTCTATTTACAAATAACTTAGAAGTTGACAAGTCATTTTTTTATTTACAATTATACTGAATTAACTTTTGTACTAGGGCCCAGTGAATCTGAGTATGTGCTATACCCAAAATGAACTTTATATCTCACTATTTTAAATAAAATTTTCATTTTTACCTAAAGTGCCTCTTAAAACAGACAAAGAAACTTATTAAAATAATTGTTGCTACTTTTAACAGAGCCATTATTTGGCCCTAGAAATGCAAAGCTACTAAACTTGAATTATCAAGACATATGGAGATATATAATTCATATTTCAAGTTACAAATTGTGTATTTTTTCTTAATTATTTCAGACAGAGGCTTCTGATTTTGTACATATACACGTAGGCCTAAAATATTAATGGTTCTCAAGTAATATATATCAATCCATAAGATTTTGTGTCTGAAATTTTAAAAAAATACATTTTAAATTTTGAAGTCCACATTTGATCATCTTGGAAAAAAAAACAATTAATGTTAAATGACATGCTTTGATAAAGTAATTCTTACATCCATTTATCCTTAAATGCTTTTTCCAGCAAAAAGAATACTTAGAAAGCTACTATAAAATAAAGAAATAAATATTCACAAGTGTGTGAATATCAGAAAGCAAATCTTTATAACACTAAGAACTTTAAATATTTCTTCCAATGCCATTAACGACATACATAGCAACATCATGGGAACTAAAATAATTATCAGCAAAACTTTGTTTTATAATGCCCCATAAATACACGGCCTTTCCTCCCATAAGCAAATAAAACAAACTAGATGAACAATAAGAAAAAAGGTACATCTCTAAGTACCAAAGCAATGGCTACCAAGGAAGTAAATGTGTCAGGAAAGTAAGTCTGTTTTTGAACTTTATCACAAATTAGTACTATTTATGCAAAAATTCTATAATTTCCAATTGTAAATTAGTTTAAAAATCACTAATTCAACCTCTTGCTTTTGTAAATTTACAAAGACTAAGACATGAAATTAAAGACATGGTCCTTGAAATGCAAGTATTATTAAAAATATAGTTATGTCGTCATAAGTTTGGAATTGAAAATACTCACAGTCTCTCCAGTTCTTTAAGATCCTGGAATGCTCCTCTTTCAATGGTGGTAATCTTATTCTCCATAAGCTGACTGAAATGCAAAGTATAACAGGGGTCTTAATGTTAGCACTCATTATCTGAAAAAGTTTCAATTCAGCAACTGAAAACTTGTCCCCTCACAAAGTTAAATACTGCTCTGGTTTGATAGTCAATACAAAATCTAACAATGATATATCTGAAAAGAGTCAGGGAGGGAAAATAGTATCCTCATCACAAAACTTTCATAAAAAATACTAATTCAGTTTCTCACAAAATTTAGTTAGAATCCTGAACCTTAAACTATAACCCATGATACTGCAATTTTGATGGCTGGTTTTTAAGTGAGTTCTTAACTGAAAGAATCAACATACAATAATTCATCATATGTAGACTTCAGTTCACTGATGGATATGTCAGAAATGGGAAGAATTCATCAAGGGCAAAATGTGTTTTTTAAAAATAAACAGTGAACACACAATGATCAAAAGTATATGTTCACTGCAATATAAATATTAAAATTTAAATTTAATTACAAATTTGTAAGAAAAAAGTTTTACATTACACTGAATCTCAAATGATGGTTCACTCACAACCTAACACCCAAAGAAGTAATCACACTGCAACAATTTTATAAAAGCTGCAAAGTTAACAGATACAAGAAGAGACAATTCAAAATATTTTAGTGGGAAACATTTCCCACTAAAAACTCTGCAAAAACCTAGATTGTTTTATTTTAATGTTAGAAAATATTTATATGTGTTGATTGCTAGAAAAGTCTGAACATTTTTATATTAGCAATAATAAAATGCAGACCCACTTAAATTCTTTCTAGCTAATCTCAAATCCTAAAAGTATATAAAATGTCTCACATTACTCATATTGTGAAAGCAATTATGCTACATTTTTATATGCATAAGCACTTAGGGTTGTTACAGCAAATATTTGAGGTCATTTCCATAATTCTATTTTATGGCCTGCCCCTAAACTTAAAATGAAAGCCTACATTTTTATTCAAAATTGTAGTACACTGATAAACAGAAAGGAAACCAAGGCCTGGTAAAATTTTATGTTTCTGTCACTGAGACAGTTTTTAAACCTGACATCAGTAATGATTCAAAATCCACAAGCTTAAAAAACATGATAATTCTCCAAAACACAGAAGAACATACTTACAGAACTCTTAAGTGTCGAAGACCAGCAAAATCTGTCTTGGTAATCCTTGTGATGTTATTTCCATTCAAATCCCTAATAGAGAACAAGTAAGAAAATGAAAGTTCCATTTAATTTCTATTACTATCTAGTTAAAGAAAAATATACACTAAATAAAAACTGTGAGATAAAAGATCAGTTCCAATTATTATTTTGCAAAGTAAAAGAGAGGGAAAGAGAAGGAAGTCACGTGTGAAAGAAAATTTTTAAAATGATTCTTAACAAGTTTAGAGAGTCTATGCTTACTGGCATATGACAAGAAAATGAAGTAATTCTGTTATCAAGAGTTCTCTTTTGTGTGTATGGGAGTGCTTTTCATTTTTGTTTTTATAAGGAGGTGTATGTTAATTTCACAGATACTCTGCTATTTACTATACTTGTTATGAACACTCCCAAAAAGTTTCCTTCAGGAAGTTAAACAATTTTCTAATATTATTCAGGGAGAAATTTAAAAAATTCAGACCCTTATCCTTAGGTAGCACCGTGGCTAAACTTCCTAAGGCAAAGAATAAAGTTAAAATGTCATCAAAAGAACTGCACTTCAAAGACTGGCATTTATAGGCATTTACCTTCCAACAATTCTATGTTTGTATGAAAACTAAACTCTTCATTTGCAGCTCAGGAACCCCCGCTGCGAACTGTAAAGTGAAAACTACCAGCAAGGGCAATAATGGAAATAGTATTCAGACCCTGACATTTTGGTCCAGATTTCAGCACCACAGTTTCCTTGAGAGTCACAACCCCCTTTTCTGGCATCTTAGGTCAAGATCTAAACTTGCCCTGGTTTCAATCATTTCAAGTAAAACCAGGCTTTGCTGCGGTTTGAATGTTCTCCCCTTCAGGGAAGTAAACCCTACGTTGACTTTAAAACAGCATGTTTGGGGTCTATATTTAATGTGCTTATGTTGTCAATAATATAATTTCATAAGCTGCCAC
Source organism: Moschus berezovskii (assembly GCF_049115385.1). Classification (NCBI taxonomy): domain Eukaryota; kingdom Metazoa; phylum Chordata; class Mammalia; order Artiodactyla; family Moschidae; genus Moschus; species Moschus berezovskii. Next base: position 47,926,551 of record NC_142464.1, on the reverse strand, counting down.
TGAGTAAACTATTTTCGGAAAATTCTTTATAAATCCCTCATAGGGGTAATTTTTTTTCAAGTACCTAAAAGTCAGTTGCTTTATTTTTTCCCCAAATGCATTCCCCTTTTGTTGAATAAGACGGGTTAGTGCTTAAACTTTAAACCATTCTGAAGGGCATGAAATGACAAGCGCTAAGACAGAGTTTTGCATTGCCTTCTCCCCAAACCATTTTCCGTGCTGAGCAAAGCACCATCGAATTGTTTGTTCCCTTTTTGAACTACCTGACATAACCTGAGTCCTAAAGCCCCCATCCCACACGAACTTGGTAGATCACATTCTTGACAAGACACCTTCGGTAGGGCCGCAACGTGCCCAGCGCTGCGGGCCTGGGAAGGAGGGAAGAAACAGAGTAGGGGTCGGCTCAGTGAGGCTCGGGATGGGGGAGCCATTTGCACGGGAAAGAAGTGGCTCGACTTTAAACTGAGAGAGAGGGAAATGGGTTGGATAAGATCGACTCGCAGCGCTGTGAGCCGTGCGGGTAACCCTCACAGCCCCGGGCGCAGAGGCCCGGGGAGCGCAGCCTGGGAGCGTCGCCAGGTCCTCCTTGCCCCACCCGGCCCACGCGCAACAGCGAGGGAAGCGCGCCCGGGACGCCGGGGCAGCGGCCTCGACGTTCACAAAGAGAACGGCCTCCACGCTTCACTTCCCTGAAGTCGGAAAGCGCCCCACAAGCAGCGCGTGGGCCGTCATCACCCGCTCTGCTATTACTTCTTCATTAGAGACTCGCAGAGACAGGGAGGCGGGGATGTCTGCGGGCAGCAGAGCGCGAAGAAAGGAAAGGAAGAGCTGCTGACACGCGCAGAGACGCAGAAACTGCCAGAAAGGTGGAAAGGGGGCACTGGGGCTCAGCACGAAGGGCCGGAGCGGGCAGCCGAGGGCCGCGGGGTTACCAAAGCGGTCAGACCCGCCTTGACCAGTCCTGGTTTGGACAGCCAGCCCTAACTTCGCTTAGTCGATGGGACGCGCGGTCTGCCGCTGGAGTCCCCCTGCTCCGACACGTCCCTTGGGGCTCTCCGCCGCCGCCTCCTCCCCCGGGAAGTGGCAGGCGGGGGAAGAGTAGCTGGGGGCTGCACGCGGCCGCTCTCCTCGGGCATCCTTCCTTCCGTGGCCTGTGGAAGCAGCCCCCGGGCGGGATCAGCCTCCCCACACCGCATCTCCTCTGCCTCCGTCCCCAGGAGGGCGACACAAAGCCCGGGAGCAGAGGCTTCTCTCATTTGACTACCCCCTTTCCCGTCCACCCGCCTCCTCGCGCCACCCCGCGGTGACAAGAGCCGGAACTGAGCCCTGAACCGACCCGCGAGAGTTTCCAACCGCAAGGTGACTCAGTTTAAGGAGTCCAAGGAACAAAGTCGCGTCTCCCTTGCCCCGGGCAAACTCGACTCCTCTTCCCTCATCTCCCCGCCTCCCCAGCCTCAGAGAATCAGCCCGCAAAGGGCTGCGAGTGGCGGGACGAGAACGGGAGGAAGGGACCAAGCGCGGTAGTCCGCGGGCCCGCCCCTCCTTGGGCAGCGCCCTCCCAGAGAGTTCAAGCCCAGGATGCGCGTTGAGGAAAGCTAGTGGGGGCTGCCCCAGACACAAGTCCCTGTGCCTCGGGGTCCCTCCAATCTAGATACAGGGGCTGCGTGACCCCGATGGGAGGGAGGGCCAAGGGGGAGAATGAGCCCATACTCACAGTCTCTCGGTGTTGCGGGGGATATTCCTGGGCACACTGCGCAACGCCAGCCCGTGACAGTCCACGGTGCTCCCGGAGCAGGAGCACTGCGCCGGACACGCTTGCGGCGCCACCTCGTTCAGGATCGCCAGCACTAACCCCAGAGACAGGGACAGCGTCTGCCAGCCGACGCCGTGCATCTTCCCCCGCCGCCTCCTAGCTCGTCGGCCCCAGGGGTTTCTCTTTAGCTCGTTCCTCTGCTCCAACCGCGCGGTGCCTGAGGCCCAGTGCCTGGCTCGAGGCTAGCCACCCAGAGGGTCCAGATAACGTGCACAAAATAATACAGAAGTAACAGTAATATTCAAGGCAGTAGAGCTGACACAGGTACACGCCTCTCAGCTCCCCTCTTCCTTCTCCTCCTGCAGGGCAGGCGCTCCTTGGGCAACTTTAAGTCCAGAAGATCAATTGACCTGGCCAAGGCTACAGGAAGACCCCAGAGCAGCGGGGAGTGGATCGCGCGTCGTCTGTCTGGCAAATATCAACTTAGCTGTAAGAGACCTGAAGCTTGCAACAGCTGATGAAGATCGTGAAGATGCAGGAGCCAGTTGCGCGTGGAACTGAGATGATCTGATTCCACCGACCCCTCTGCAAATCCAATTCCAGTGAGGACCGTAGAAGACAGAAGGAGGAGGCTCAGTAGGAATGGTGGCCTCGATCAAAGTGAGCTCTCCGAAACTAAAAGGCGCAGGAGCCCCGCTGGCCGGGAGTGAAGCACAGTGGACGACTGGACATGGAGCGCGGGGGCGCACAGGGCTGGCGCGCAGCCTGGGGGGGCGCGGAACCGCGCTGCGGGGCTCCTGGCGTGACTCACTCACGCGGCCTCCCCCCCTGGCCTGCAGCTCCTCCGCAGCCCCAGCCGGTCCCCGTCACATGCACTTCGCTAAAGGATGTATGGGCAATTCCGCCTCCCGCCCGGCGTCCTTGGAGACGCTCCGCACGAGGGCCTTCCCCGAGGTCAAGCAGAAAAGACAAAAGGGCAATCGAACCGCCACAGCAGGCAGGAACATCCACTAGTCACGACCACGGCAGAGGAAATCCAAGAGGCCAAGTTGAGGATGAGAGCTCCTGCTAAGACTGAGTAGGGAATGGCTGGCAGGCCGGCCAGAAAGAGTGTGGAAAGGCCAAGCTGGAGGTGTCCGCCTCCCAGGTCCTCCCGGGGTGTTCCGGAGGGCAGAGAGATGGCAGTTGGGTCGGTGGGATCTGCTAATCCGAGGAGACCCCAGGAGGCAGCTGAACTGCAGTCCTGTGTGCGTGCGTGTGTCAGCCCCTCGCGTCTCCCGGATACGCCGCGGCTCCGCAGCAGACACCTGATGGCAAAGGTGGAAGAAACAAGAGCAGCCTCCTGGAGGGGGGGCGGGGCGCTGCCCTTCGGTCTACCCCCGACAGCCGCCCACAAGTGGGCCCTTCTTCTCAAAGTGCAGGAACTTTTCCCAGGTTTTGAATCCAGTCCCCACAGCTACGGTGGGAGTCCTCCCGCCGACGTCGCGACGCCGCCCGAATCCGGGCGCTGCACCTGACTCGGCGGCCGCAGTCCGGAGCAGCCCGTCTCCTTCCAGCACCTTCCCTTCTCCAGGTGGCTTTCCGCGCCCCTTTCTGGGGGGAGGGAAGTGGGGAAGAGGGAAGGCGGCGGTCGGGAGCGGGGACTCGGTGGCTCTGTTGACTCCCGAGCTCCTGGCAAGTGTCTAAACAATAGGACGGACGCAGGAGCCCTAGTCTGGCTCGGCTGCGGGAAGGTGGGTTGTTGTTGTAACTGGAGTTGTTGGCTCCGGCTGCAGCCAGCCGAACAAAAACCCGGCCCGCGCTTCTGGAGCTGGCCGCGGGCCCCCGGACGCTCCCCTTTCTCCTCAGCGCTCCCGCCTTGCCCGGAAAGCTCGGCAGATCCCGCCTGCGCCCGGGAGCCACGGCGCTCCCATCACTCGCCGCCGCTCCCTGCCGCCTTTTTTAACCACCGTCTGCGGCAGCAGCCGCCGCCGCCGCCGCCGCCACCAGCCTCCGCCGTCCGCGCACTCCCCAAATAAATAACCCCAAGTCAGAAGTTAAGCCGGCGCCCGCCTTATATACCCGGCGGAGCCCCCACCCCCTCGGCCCCGCCCCGCGCGGCCCGGCCCCGCCCACTGGCGGAGCGCGGGGAGCCTGCACCTCGCCCGGCAGAGGTGAGGCCGGGGCTGCCGGCGCCGGGCGGAGGCGGCGGCGGGTGGCGCGTTCCCGCTCACTCCGGCTCGCGCTTTCGCTCTCACGCCCCTGCAAAGTTTGGCGGAGGAAGGAGGTTTCCCCCGCCCCGAGCTCCAGGGCCCCAGAGGTAACCCAGGCTCGAAGACGGTCTTTTGCAGTGGGTGGAGGACAAGAGGGCTGCTTTGAACGCTGCTTGTAAATAGCGCAGGCGATGCCTTGCTGCAGCTTTTGCCACGCGATCCTAAGGGGGACTGCTCAGTGTTTAAAGCACTGAGAGAGAAAGAGACATTATGATTAAAAAAAAAAAAAAAACGAAATCTGCCTGAGCTCACAGACACACACATGTGTATTTTTGGGTGCTTAAAAGTTCAGAGTTTTTGTAAGTTGGAAAATGGTGCTTGCGAACCTTTTCTCCAGCCTTCCCTATCTCCGAGCCACCCCCTTCCGTTTAACCCTTTCTTTGTAGGCGCGCACTTAACACCGTGCTCAGTTGACGTCTTGAGTGCACACTTCGCTCACAAAACTCCAAGGGCTTCAATATGTCTGTGAGATTTTACTCTCTTAGGAAAGGAGGGGAAAAAAATAAATCCCTAGCAACGAACGTTGTAACCAGAAGGTTTCCTTTATTTCAGGGAGCTCTGGATATTTTTTCCCCACTGTTTTGGAAGAGAATTTCCTTGTTTCGTCTTGTCGTTTTAGTGTGATGTGTGTCTGGCAACTGCTACCACTCTCCCGCTTCCCACTCCGCCCCTCCGCCGCCCTAAGCAAAAACTGTCACCATTGGTTTGAAATGACATCTAAATGAGTCGACAATTTCGCTTGAATTTAAAACAACTCACCTCCTTCTTCCTGGTCCCAGTACACCTTACACCGCTTACACAGGAATTTGTGCAAGCCCCCAACCTAATGCCAATCTCACAGCGTGATAATTATTTGTGTGGTTAGCCGTCACCCCCTTGAATGCGAGAGGACCCATCAATTCATTTTTCTATTTCCTTCATCTAACAGCATACCCGACACACAGGAGGTCCCCTGAAAATTCATCAATTTCTTTAACACAAGAATATCCTCAACTTGAAATTTCTCCAGTATATCCATTAGCTTTTCTCCTACTTAGGTAGAAACCAAAATATTTTTGCAAAATAGCTACCTCTACCTATGTCATTTTGCTTGCCCTGGAAAACTGAAATCCATTTTGAGAGCATGTCCAAAGACAGGGTACCCATTAGATAACTGAATTGGAACCCTGGATTGCTCATTTTAATGCCACAAATTTATATTCATCTGTTCATTTAAATACTTCAAAAGCATTTAACATTCATTAACTCATTTGTCCTTCCAGATTTTTAGCATTAAGGTCTGTTATGTAACTTCCTTAAGAAGGAAAAAGTAGACACCATAGTCACATTTTTTTCTGCAAGGAAAATGAGATAAAGAATAAGTATGTGTCATTGATGAAGGACTCTTCTGTACCTCCCCCCAAATGACCCCCAGGGAATTTTCTTTAGTCTGTACTAGTAAATTATATGGTTGAAATATATTTACTCCCACACTAGTTAACTTAATTCCACAACTTTGATACCCTGTCAGCAACAAGATATGAGTATTTATGTTCACTTTCATCCACCACACAGAATCATGGCTCTGTATTTTAATTGCAAAAATGTATCTTGCATTCCAAATATTCACAAGTAATGGTATTTATATCATTGCACAATGAAAGTCATAGATATGAGTTCAAGTTTGATTCTTTCCCTGGCTCACTTTCCATTCTGTGTAAAACCAAGAAAAGAGCCAAAATTACCACTTACAGCAACATGCCTACAGAAATGTATTTTTTAATTTGATGCAAATTTGAATAAAAAGATACATCCAGTGGATTTCATCAAGGAAAAAAAGGAAGACTACAAGGAATTCCTGAGAGACACGGCACATTAATTTCTTTGTGTCATCAACTTTTTCAGGGAAAAGGGCAATTTATACATGAGTAACCAGATTTATCATTCAAAAAACTATTAGTATTATTGCAGGACATTTTTGGAGGCCTCACTTGCTTTAGTATCATTAATTCTAGGTCTTCATTCTTTCTAGACTACATTGCTTCCAACCGAAATCTGAACTTCTCTTTGACTCTGTTACACCTATCCTGAAGAAAGCCTTCTGTGGTGCCTCTTGTTATCATATGAGGTCGCCATAAAGCCTGACCTTGTTTAAACGGAAGCAGTGACAGATTTTCTTTTCTTGGGCTCCAAAATCACTGCGGTTAGTGACTGCAGCCATGAAATTAAAAGACACTGGCTCCTTGGAAGGAAAGTTATGACAAACCTAGGCAGCATATGAAAAAGCAAAGACCATTTTCCTAACAAAAGTGCATATAGTCAAAGCTGTGCTTTTTCCAATATTCATGTACAGATATGAGAGTTGGACCATAAAGAAGGCTGAGTGCTGAAGAACGGATGCTTTCAAATTGTGGTGCTGGAGAAGACTCTTGAGAGTCCCTTGGACTGCAAGGAGATCAGATCAGTCAATCCTAAAGGAAATCAACCGTGAATATTCATTGGAAGGACTAATGCTGAAGATGAAGTTCCAGTACTTTGGCCACCTGACACAACAAGACAACTCATTGGAAAGATTGAAGGCAAAAGGAGACAGGGTGGCAGAGGATGAGATGGTTAGATAGCATTACCGACTCAGTGGACATGAGTTTAAGCAAACTTCAGGAAATAGTGAAGGACAGAGAAGCCTGGCGTGCTTCAGTCAATGGGATCGCAAAGAGTCAGACACGGCTTAGTGACTGAACAACAACAATCCACTAAAGTCAACATTCAAGTCCCCTATTACCTTGAAAAAAAAAAGTTGCTAGTATGATTTAGAAAATACTTTATACACTTAAACACTCCTACAGTAAAAAAAAAAAAAAAAAAAGATAAAAAGAAACAAAAATAAGAAAACATTCTCTCAATTTACATTTTCTATGGAGAAAAATTTTGTAAAATTGGGATGCATGGGGAAAAGGAATAATAAAGCAGAATTGATGCAAAATAGGTAAATATGAGTAAAAACAGAGTTAGATAACAGCAATAGCATTGATTGAATTCATGACACAAAATAATTCTGTGGATTTAACTACTTTAATGGTACTATTTTCCATTTTTGCATATTGTGTTCAAGTAAATTACATATTTTTTCTCATAATATTTTTATTAGAAATGTAAATATCGAAATTTAACAGCATGGAAATTAATTAAAATTTGTAAAAAATAGAAAAATAATAAAATTTGTTTCATGCCTCCTATGTCCCAAGCAATTTGATAGAGTTAAAAACCACAGTATAATTCTAAATCGTTGCTATTTTATTTGTGTTCAGGATGTTGGTCTTCAGCCAGGTCTGATTGCCTGGCGCAAATGAAACAAGAACTGAATTCCCTGAACTCATACCTCAACTGGTTCTCCTGTACCCAACCTAAAGAGTTCTAGAATTTCCAGGGATCAAGGAATCTATAGTTCATCAAAAGCTGTCACCTCATCCAGGAGATGTTCACATCTCTCTGCTAAATCTGTTTGCATCATCTGTTCGGAGCAGGGGAGAACTGGGATCTGTAGTTACTAGTGCGCAGTTACTAAAACTGGACCAGCTTTTGGAGCTAGTTTAAACTCTGAGATGATTATCTAGGGCAGTGGTTTTCAGAGTGTGGTCTCTGGACCAACAGCATCAGAAATACCAAGGATTATATTAATAGTTATGAATACACAGTTTTAGGCCCCACCTCAAGGTAGAGTCAGAAACTCTGGGGGTAGATACCATAAACCTGAGTTCTAACAAGCTTTCAAGTGGTTTTGATACTCACTGAAACTGGAGAATCACCAGTCTCTAGAGCTTCTCCATGGTTGCATCTGAGGCACCTAAGTTTGGAAAAGCAGGCAATGAATGATAGGTAGCACCTGCTGAATTGGCTTCAGTGTCTCATTCTCTGGCATTTGACAAGTGTACATTCTTGATCACCTCTAGGGGGCACCAAAATGTTTTCTTGGACAGCCCCACAGAGGTTAACAAGAATTTAGGCTCATTTTCCAAAGAGATGGCCTTGAGAAATTGAAAGAGCTTGCATCTCAGCAGGCTGCTCTAATTGTTATGTCTCAGCCAGGTACAAAATTCATTACATAAGGTTTTTTTTTCCAGTTTAATATTACATATATGTATGGGAATAAGAATGCATATTTTTCATGATTACCATGAAGATAAGATGGTATCATTCAAACTAACAGCATTATACCCAGCATTGAGCTAGGTGCTTATTAAATAAAAGGCAGTATAATGATTTTCATCATTACTGCCACTACTCAGCAGTGAACATTTCTAAAATATTTTGTATTGTGAGAATAGCTTTGATATTTCTATTAACTATTATAATGATCAAATAGCTCCTTGTGCTAAGCCCTGGGAAACCCTGGGAAAGGTGTATTTTAAGAGTAGAGAAAAGATCGAGGACAAAAGAGAGAAGATGGTACCATTAGTTTCATGATAATTATGCCCCATAATACTTCTTTTGAAGAGGTGAAGCTGGTTTTCCACTGTAATAATTTATGTTACAAATTATGTTGTAATTTGGATATGTCACTGAGATTTTCTGGCCTTAGTTTTTCTCAATTATAAAAGGTTGATATTAGACAAGTTGAACAACAAATCCTTCCCAGTTCTCAGTAGTAATGTAGCTATATTCATTAAGTAATGGTGGTTTAGTCACTAGGCCGTGTCGGACTCTTGTGACCCCATGGACTGTAGCCTGCCAGGCTCCTCTGTCCATGAGATATGGAAGGCAAGAATACTGGAGTGGGTTGCCATTTCCTTCTCCAGGGGATCTTCGTGACCCAGGAATCGTAAACTGGTTTTCTTGCATTGCAGGCAGATTCTTTACTGAATTCAGCTGGTCTTGTTCATGCAGCTAGAAACTGGCAAAGTAGCAATCAGTATTCCAGTCTGACACCAAATTCCATTTTATAAATATCAAATAAACTGTTTCTCAAATTCTGTGATTTGAATGCTTTGTGCAAAGATTCTTTCTGTGTACAATTAAGACAAAAGTATATCTGGGAAGGTGAAGATGGAGTAAAGAAACATTTGAACATCAAATGTGTAAGGTATTTGGCAAGAACAACCACAAAATACAAGGTTAAAGAAATAGTTAATACTCAATGAGGTAGGTTAAAAAAACACATTAACATTTAAAAGCTGGAAGGAAAATAAACAACAAAAATTTTAAGTTTTACAGGGTTAAAATAAATTTACAGGAAATTAACCATTGAGAAAAAGGAAATTCAGTTGCAAAAATAGTGTTAAATTGCCTAATCTTTTGACTTACTAAATCTAAAAATGCCTCCTGGATTTTTACAGAAGAAAAACATATTTCTGTGTTATTTGGGAAAGAGAGGGCAGGAACCGCTTATAACTTCTGCAGGCTCCTTCTGCTAACTTCAGAAAGGTTGACAAGGTCACAGTATCAGGCTAATATTACAAAGATATTTGCTGTGGTGGTGATAGTTGCTCAGTTGTCCCTGACTCTTTGTGATCCCTAGGACTGTAGCCTACCAGGTTCCTCTGTCCATGGAATTCTCCAGGCAAGGATACTAGAGTGGGTTGCCATAACCTTCTCCAGGGGATCTTCCCGACCCAGGGATCAAACTCAGTTCTGCATTGCAGACAGATTCTTTACTGTCTGAGCAACCAGGGTGGCTGGCTTAATATAAACTCCAAATAAATATTTTCAAATCCCAAGGCTAACTAGTATATGTTTTAGATAAAAATCAAATCTGATTAACAGAGGCAATTCATAACCACTATTAGAAAAATATAGTTCAAAGTGTATACCTTCTTAATGGTCAAAAAGCCATTTTTCTCACACAAAATAAAGAGTCACAATAATGTCTTAGACCAAGAGTTAGCAAAGTTTGTCTGTTAAGAATCCAATAGTATTTTAGGCTTTGTAGACCAAAAGACAAAATTAGGGATGTTATGAAGATACAACATAGTATAGAAAACAAAGTTATACGACTATTTTGCCGATGTAATTAAAAATACAGCTATTGATTCTAATTTTTTGTAATGTAGATCTACTCATGAGAATTATAGAATTCTTTGCTAGGGGGTAATTCTTTTCATTGGGGTCCAAAGTAGGTGTTTTCTATCATCAAATCAATTACTAAGTTTAATAGATAAAAATCACTTCTAGCTCACTAGTTATATCAAAAGAGGTGGTGCTGTGATAAAGAATCTACCTTCCAATGCAGGAGACACAAGAGATGCAGGTTCAATCCCTGGGTCAGAGAGATCCCTTGGAGTAGGAAATGGTACCCCATTCCAGAATTCTTGCCTGGAACATTCCATGGGCAGGAGTCTGGCAGGTTACAGTCCACAGGGTCGCAGAGAGATGGACATGTCTGAGTGACTGAGCACACACAGATGTCAAAAGGTGTGGCAAATACACTTTGACCTTAGTCCAAAGAGGTGGTTGTTCAATGGTCGAGGTCATAGTTTCCTAAAGAGTTATGTTAAAATTTGAAGGGATGTGGTAAAGATAAGAGCTCTGAGCTCCAAAGTGGCTGCGTTTTGACAAGTAATAAATGTCTTTTTCAGTATTATCTACTGCGCTATTTCTTGAACTCTGAAATGCAATTCTGCAAAAGCATTTAAAGAAAATTTAAATTCATTTCATTTTAATATAAAATAAATTAGTACAAGATATGCTGCATATCCATTTCTTGCATGTGCTTATCTGTTGAACCAGATGGTCTTCATGTAGAAAATGGAGATAACAGTAAGTAACATTTATTAAGTATTTACAATGTGCAGGCATTATTCCAAGTGTTTTACTTTATTTCCTCATTTACTCCTCCTGGAAAACTATATTTAATCTTATAGAGACATAGTTAAGGGAAAAAAAGGTTGAGTAACTTGCTCATATTACTTTAGGGATGAGGAAAATGAAGCCAAGAAAGGTTAAATAACCTGCCCAAGGTCACTCAGCCAGAAAAGGGTGGAGCTAGAATTTTAACCTCAGCAGCCAGGGTCCAAAGTATTAGGCATCTCACTAATTAGGAAATTCATGATAATGAAATGCAAACTATGTATCTGAAAGAACTATATACATTGGAAAATAATGTATTATTGTTATTTGCATTATGATTATTACTTTTAATTGAAGATGGTGAATGCAAAAACAACAAACAAATATTTAGCAGAGAATCAGTGGAGTGAATATAATTTGATGAACCAATTCTCTTTTTATCTCCTTTTCATGTTAACAGAATTATTTCATTTCTGTTTCTTTCCTTGGGATACACTCCTCTTAATTACATAAGACAAAAGGAACATTTTCCCCACTGAACAACATGGAAATTCTACAACAGATGAGACATGGATGATAAACAAGTCTGTGTAAACTTAGGAAAAAACCATTATATAAGGAAGAGTCCTAAGTATAAACAAAGAAGTTTAGCTATTCAATAAATAAAATGTCACATCTGAAAATGCAGAAATATTACTTTAGATCTTTCTTACTAGTCTCTTTAGATCTTTCTTACTAGTCTTTCCTTGTTGTGTAAGAAATATCAATTCATAAAATTGTGTACTGTTCATTGTGATTATGAATAACCCAACAGAAAAATGTGACCATATACAGTTTCCCAAGCAGTGTAATGAAGAAATTATGAAAAATAAAATGTGAATTATTATAATGCTGTTTGAAAAAGTATATAAAAATAAAGTAACTTCTAAAAGCTTATTCATGCATTCCAAATTGCTTTATTTTGTGATTAAAGGAGGCACTATAGCTGTAGATCTATTTGAGATCTGAGTCAACACTCTGTGTGTGTGCATGTATTCCACTTATGTATTCTTCTTTGGTGTCTTTGCCAGGATCTTATTCAATTTCATTTTTCTTCCTTAACCTATCATATGTGGAAAATAAGAGATTATATATTACCCTATTTCAAAGAAGTTATGAGAATTAAATAAATTAATCCACAAAAGCACTTGGAGACTTCCTATTCTGGAACAAGGTGCTATAGGCTCACGTATCCCCCATCTTTCCTTGGAAAGGATTCAACAATGATATAAGGATTCAGTTCAGTTCAGTTCAGTCGCTCAGTCGTGTCCGACTCTTTGCGACCCCATGAATCACAGCACGCCAGGCCTCCCTGTCCATCACCAACTCCCGGAGTTCACTCAAACTCATGTCCACAGAGTCAGTGATGCCATCCAGCCATCTCATTCTCTGTCGTCCCCATCTCCTCCCACCCCCAATCCCTCCTAGCATCAGACTCTTTTCCAGTGAGTCAACTCATTGCATGAGGTGGCCAAAGTATTGGAGTTTCAACTTCAGCATCAGTCCTTCCAATGAACACCCAGGATCGATCTCCTTTAGAATGGACTGGTTGGATCTCCTTGCAGTCCAAGGGACTCTCAAGAGTCTTCTCCAGCACCACAGTTCAAAAGGATTAGACAACTAGAAAAAAAAAAATGTGGACTGACAAGGGAGGTCAGGACCTGAGGAATGACAACACTGTGAGTTTCCTGTTTCCTTTTATCTCACATAGTGCCAAGAAAGGACAAATCCAAGAAAGACTTAATGGGAAGCCCTGCTCCATATCTAGGCACCAGTTAGTTGGCTGAAATCTACCTGAAGCAGCAGCTTCAGAGCTCCCAAAGGCTAACTCACCCCTGCTGTACTATCGAAGGCACACTAGCAGGTAAGCTGACCCAGCATCCGGGCAGCATCATTAAAGCCCGGCTATTCCTGTCTCCCATTCTGTGGCATAGGAGACTCAGGCCCGACATTTTCTGCCTCTCCTCCACACCATAGCAGAAGATGATCCAAGATATTACTTCAGTAGTAGGAATCGAACAGGAGACCCAGCCGCATCAGGATAGCAAAACAGGCCAGAACCACACTGCAAAGCCTATGAAAAGTAAAGTGTCATTAGAACTAAAATTCACAGAAGTAGGCCAGAAACTATATGCTAAATCTAAACGGGCTGACTACGAGCTAAAAGAGATTTAAATAGCATCAAGAGTTTTCTAACACAACATACACAATGTCCAGAATACAATAAGAAAATCACCCATCACACCCAAACCCAAGAAAACCACTATTTGAAGGAGAAAAGGCAATCAACTGACACCAGTTAGATGGTGGGGGGAGGGGGGAACATCAAGACATTTCAGATGAAACAATACTAAGAGAATTTGTCTTGACAGCCAATCTACCCTAACAGAATACCTAAAGGAAGTTCTCTAAGACAAAAGGAAACGATGGAGGAAGGGAACTAGAAACATCAGAAAGAAAAAAAAAAGAGTAAAATTATGAGTAAAGACAATATAATTTCCTTCTCTTGTGCTTTCTAAATCCTGTTTGAGAGTAGACCCAAAATCACAACACTGTTATGTGATTCTCAAGGCATGTAAACATTGAAGATAATTATATCAATAAGTGAGTTGATTATCATTTTCACATCAAAGGATTATTTGACTTAGCTTAGAAAAAATGTATATTGGGCCCTATTAACTGCTTCCAAATAGGAAAGGAGTACGTCAAGGTTGTATATTGTCATCCTGCTTATTTAACTTATATGCAGAGTACATCATGAGGAACGCTGGGCTGGAAGAAGCACAAGCTGGAATCAAGATTGCAGGGAGAAATATCAATAATCTCAGATATGCAGATGACACCACCCTTATGACAGAAAGTGAAGAGGAACTAAAAAGCCTCTTGATGAAAGTGAAAGAGGAGAGCGAAAAGGTTGGCTTGAAGCTCAACATTCAGAAAAGAAAGATCATGGCATCTGGTCCCATTACTTCATGGGAAATAGATGGAAAAACAGTGGAAACAGTGTCAGACTTTATTTTGGGGGGCTCCAAAATCACTGGGGATGCTGACTGCAGCCATGAAATTAAAAGATGCTTGCTCCTTGGAAGGAAAGTTATGACCAACCTAGATAGTATATTAAAAAGCATCACTTTGCCAACCAAGGTCTGTCTAGTCAAGGCTATGGTTTTTCCCGTGGTCATGTATGGATGTGAGAGTTGGACAGTGAAGAAAACTGATTGCCGAAGAATTGATGCTTTTGAACTGTGGTGCTGGAGAAGACTCTTGAGAGTCCCTTGGACTGCAAGGAGATCCAACTAGTCCATTCTAAAGGAGATCAGTCCTGGGTGTTCATTGGAAGGACTGATGCTAAAGCTGAAACTCCAATACTTTGCCCACCTCATGTAACGAGTTGACTCACTGGAAAAGACTCTGATGCTGGGAGGGATTGGGGGCGGGAGGAGACGGGGACGACAGAGAATGAGATGGCTGGATGGCATCACTGACTCTGTGGACATGAGTTTGAGTGAACTCCGGGAGTTGGTGATGGACAGGGAGGCCTGGCGTGCTGTGATTCATGGGGTCGCAAAGAGTCGGACACGACTGAGTGACTGTACTGAACTGAACTGCTTGATACTGTTCCAGATACCAGAGAAACAGAGATGGAAAAGACATAAATCTTTCTGTTGGAGAACTTGTTGGTTACTGGGTAGATGGTGTAAAAATAGGCTTAGCAGCAGCTCTGATGCATATGATGAGAAATATATAAACATATATATATATATAGTAGTGTGACAAAAACTAGAAGGTTGATGCTGTTCTGTGATACCAGGAAAGACCCAAGGAAGACAAAACAATATCTACGGTTTGAAAGACTGAAAGGAGTTTTCTTGGTGCACTATTTGAATGATTAGAGATGTGAACAATATAAAGCCATGATCCAATGCTTTCGTCCATAAGGAAATATACTATCTCACATTACAATAAACCCAGAGTCAGAATTGCCCCAAAGTTGGTAGATTGGGTAGTATATGTGTGTTAACACAAGCCTGAAAAACTCATAGAAAACCCATAATAATAATGTTTATTCCTCACTCATGCTTCATGTCCATACATGGGTCTGTTGTGCTTCATGTCACCATCACTGTTTTTCCACATCATCTCCATTTCAAGAACCAGACTCACTAATACTATTCCTAAAACATGCAAGGAGGAAAGAAAAGGAGAAGATTCATCTTTTGACTCTTAAACATGACTTACATGTGATATTCATGACTTCTCACACTTTGTTAGCCTCTTAAAGTCACTTAACTATCTTTATATATGTATATGTACATAATACCCACATAATAAATGTACATATAATGTACGCATGTATATATTCAGTTGAGTTCAGTTCAGTCGCTCAGTCGTGTCCGACTCTCTGCGACCCCATGAACCACAGCACGCCAGGCCCCCCTGTCCATCACCAACTCCTGGAGTTCACTCAAACTCATGTCCATCGAGTCGGTGATGCCATCCAGCCATCTCATTCTCTGTCGTCACCTTCTCCTCCCTCCCCCAATCCCTCCCAGCATCAGAGTCTTTTCCAATGAGTCAACTCGTCGCATGAAGTGGCCAAAGTATTGCAGTTTCAGCTTTAGCATCAGTCCTTTCAATGAACACCCAGGATTAATCTCCTTTAGAATGGACTGGTTGGATCTCCTTGCAGTCTAAGGGACTCTCAAGAGTCTTCTCCAGCATCACAGTTCAAAAGCATCAATTCTTCGGCAATCAGCTTTCTTCACAGTCCAACACTCACATCCATACATGACCACGGGAAAAACCATAACCTTGACTAGACGGGCCTTGGTTGGCAAAGTAATGTCTCTGCTTTTTAATATGCTATCTAGGTTGGTCATAACTTTCCTTCCAAGGAGCAAGCGTCTTTTAATTTCATGGCTGCAATCAGCATCTGCAGTGATTTTGGAGCCCAAAAAAATAAAGTCTGACACTGTTTCCACTGTTTTTCCATCTATTTCCCATGAAGTGATGGGACCAGATGCCATGATCTTTCTTTTCTGAATGTTGAGCTTCAAGCCAACATTTTCACTCTCCTGTTTCACTTTCATCAAGAGGCTCCTTAGTTCCTCTTCACTTTCTGCCATAAGGGTGGTGTCATCTGCATATCTGAGGTTATTGAGGTTGACCAAAAAGTTTGAAACAGCTTATGAAAAAGGTCTGAATGAACTTTTTGGCCGACCCAAAATATAGACATTTTGAAGAATCTTTTTATATATACAAGTAAAATTGGCTTTTAAAAATTTGCTGTAAGGAATTGGCTTATACAGTTATGGAAGCTGGCACATTCCAAGATCTGCAGTCAGCAATCTGAATACACAGGAGAGCTGATGGTATAAATTCCAGTCTGAATGCTAGAATATTCAAAATCCAGGATGAGCAAATGTTTCAGTTCAAGTCTGAAGACAGGAAAAAACAAACAATGTTCCAGCTCAAAGCAGTCAGGCAGGAGGAATTCCACTTGCTCAGGGGAAGGTAAGTCTTTTTTACTATTCAGGTCTTCAGCTGATTGAATGAAGCCTGTTCACACCTGGAAGGACAGTCTGTTTTACTCAGTGGATCAATTTAAATGCTAAATTTACTCAAAAACACCCTCACAGAAATACCCAAAATAATATTTGATCAGATACCTGGGCACCTCCTGTCCCAGTTAAGCTGACACATAAAATTAATTATCACAGTTTCCAAAGTGCTTGCACTTGATGAATTCAGGTTGTACTTGGGTATCAGAATTCTTTAAAGCTCCCACATGGTCTAATGTGCAGCCAGCCAGGATTAAGAACCACTATACAAGAGGGTGATGTCCCTTATCTGAGACTGGGGGAGGGTGGGACTGATACTTAGATTTTCTGCTTTAAGTAAACTGTCACTTTCATTGTCCAAATTCCTGACCATTTTAGTATCAGTATTTGCTAGTTTTAATATTAAATATAGGGAGAAAAAATTATATTTCTTTCTCCAATTTTGAGTTCATAGAGAGATAAACAAACTGGTTGTGGGGGTGAGGGAAACTTACAAACTGACATGCCATTAATAACAAAAAGAGCCATCTTTAGTAGTATTGTACTCAGATATTGTTTTCTTTTAGTATACTACATGATTTAACTTTGTAAGTACAGCAAGAACCAAGTGAGAAATATTTATTCCAGAGCCAATTAAATGAGTAAACAATACTACCGGCCCCACCCCTCACAGGAAAATTTGTTGTTGTTCATTTGCTAAGTCATGTCCAACTCTTTGTGACACCAAGAACTGCAGCACATGAGGCTTCCCAGGCCTTCACTATCTCCTGGAGTTTGCTGAAGTTCATATCCATTGATGATGATGCTATCCAACCATCTCATCTTCTGCCACTCTCTTCTCCTTTTGCCTTCAATCTGTCCCAGCATCAAGGTCTTTTCCAATGAGTCAGCTCTTTGCATCAGGTGGCCAAAGTATTGGGGCTTCAACTTCAGCATCAGTCTTTCTAGTGAATATTCAGAGTTGATTTCCTTTAGAATTGAGTGGTTGGGTCTCCTTGCAGGCCAAGTAACTCTCAAGAGACTTTTCCAGCACTACAGTTTGAAAATATCATAGAAAAATAGACAGTGAAATAATTTAATTTACTTAAGATTGGCAGTGAAATCATAATAGAAGTCTAGGGTTATTTAGACAAATTCTTATAACATTATTTTGTTTTCCAACATGTATATGGTGTCCTTTACTTTAAGAAATTTCCACTTGAGGATTTCAGAGATCTACTTGATAGGTCTATCTGATACATAAACATATATATATTTCTTACATAGACATATTTCTGATATATGCATATATTATTATATTTATGCATTTTACCTCATATCTTTTTATTAATTTACAGTGATAATTTGTCATATCATAATCTAATTAAATTTTACACATATACATAATATGCAAGTATAGATATTTTATTTTTCTTCAATTCTTATATAAGGACATATATTTTTATTTATGGTTATTGGTTAAAACTTATTAACCCTCTCTACTCAGGTAAGGAATATGAGAAAAAATACAGCATTTAAAAACTTTAAAAAAACCCTCCACTTTAATCACATACAAGATGGATTCATAAATTGAAACCTGCTTAATTGGCAATTAAAAGCTGTAGGACAATGTTGTCTCTCTGTATTTGCAGAATTAAGTTCCAGCTGTTTTGAAAAAGCAACCAGAAGATTGAGAGAAACTGCCAAGTATCCTGGAGAGAAACTGGGAATGAAGAGCCACATTAGCTTCTGTTATTCTAAAGTCATTGCACTACCAGCGGTAACTATAAATCCTGTAAGTGGAAAGAAAGACCACAGGTTCAGAACTTTGCCTGCTTTTCACGGGGAAAAGTAGCGTACCTTTCTGGGTCTGAGATAATATTCACGATTCATCATGTTTTCCCACCAGTTTTACCATTAAATGTTTGTTTAATTTGGACAATGCTTATTTTTATTTAGAAGCCCATGTGGTTAGTGTCACTATAGTCACTGGGAAATCTACATTATAATGTAATAAACACCTCCCATCTCTGTATGATATTCAACTCACTCTGCTTCTCACAGGGAAACCCACTGGCCTAATCTGGGGACATGATCCACTCAACAACTAATGGAACAGGATGTGTAATCTTCTGCATGCCCAGGAGACTGAAAGGGACATATCTGGTGAAGAGCATTACAAACTATCACTTTCTGCCATTCAGGTCACCAGGTATTCAACTCAGTCAATTTCTCACATACAAAATATACTAGAACATTCCCAAAAAAAGTCAACCCAAAAGTTCCATTTTGCCATGATACCAGTTCAAAGCCTAGGCTGTTTGGGAATGATGCAGTAGACTCCACATCCAAACTGAGTATGATTTCTCTTGCTCTGGACACTCTTGAATAAAAACATAATTTATTTCCTATGCTCTCCAAATATACAATAGTAGAACAGGGATGGAGTAATTGTATTAAACACTTCCGTTTAGAAAGAGGAAGAACAGAAGATACATGGCAGGGAGTAATCTGATCCACAACAATTCTGAAATCCTACCAGGCAGAAGTGGTGAGGATCTTCTGCTTCAGAAAGTGAGAATGGGATAGAAATGTTCCCAGATTAGACTCTGGTTTTGCTTCCTGCCAGAGAAGACTAACGTTTACAACTTTTCTCTCTGATCTTTGACTCTATCCCGTTTGCCCCATCTGCAGTGGGCATTAGTTAGGAGTATGTTCTCCTTATGCGCTGAGTGGCTTTCTCCCTCTGCCTCATAGCTACCAAAGGAATGGAATCAAGGATCATTTTAAGTCTCTTACAGTCTCAGACATTTATAATTTGGGTTTATATTTTTAATCTGTTTGAAGTGAGGTGAAGTCGCTCAGTTGTGTCCGACTCTTTGTGACCTCATGGACTGTAACCTACAGGGCTCCTCTGTCCATGGGATTTTCCAAGCAAGAGTACTAGAGTGGGCTGCCATTTCCTTCTCCAGAGGATCTTCCTTACCCAGGGATAGAACCTGGGTCTCCCTCATTGTAGGCAGTCGTTTTACCATCTTATTAGACAATATATGGTGATAGGTGCCCATATTTCTTTTTCAAATAGACTTTTTAGATTGGAGGTAATTTTTTGAAAAAATTTTGCTCTGCCGAGGCAGTAGTAACTGAAATTGCCAACAAATTTTGTCAAGAAATATTTAAATTCAGAAACAAGCTATTAATTTTTAGCATATTATGTTCAGATAATATTCAGGGGTCCATAAGTATCAAATCATAGAAAAAATATTTTTCTTAACAGTTCAATACGTAAAATCAAATACTTATTGGATTTTATGTATTGAACTGTTATCGTATCTATTATCATTCCATCATCTTTTAAAATTGATATTTAGATCCATCTATGTTACATATTTTGTCCTTTCAAATTGTTAAAAGTTGCATGTTATAAGGCAAACCGAAAACAGCAGTAATTTTTCAATTTTGTCAAATTCTATTCTATCAGGAGTATAATTTAATTGATGTTATTTAAGGATATAAACTTTCAGTGAGTAGTAAATACATCGTAAAGATCTAATGTACAATATAATGAATATAGATAATAATATTGTAATTATATAGTGAAATAAGTATGGCTACAACTGCAATCATATTACAATATGTAAACATTTAAAAGTAGCACATTATGCACCTTAAATTAACATAGCTTATATGTCAAATTTATTCAATAAAAATATAACTATATTTTAATCTTAAAATGACAAGAAATACAAGTTAACAATACAAAGATTTTTAAAAGTCTCATTGTGAAGGGACATGGGATTTGAATAAATAAGCTAAGAAGCTCTGCTCACTGCCAATAAGCACATGAAAAGAAACTCAACATCAATAGTCATTCAGTCAGTTCAGTCGCTCAGTCCTATCCGACTCACCGCGACCCCATGAATCACAGCACGCCAGGCCTCCCTGTCCATCACCAACTCCCGGAGTTCACCCAAACTCATGTCCATCGAATCAGTGATGCCATCCAGCCATCTCATTCTCTGTCGTCCCCGTCTCCTCCTGCCCCCAATCCCTCCTAGCATCAGACTCTTTTCCAGTGAGTCAACTTGTCACATGAGGTGGCCAAAGTGTTGCAGTTTCAGCTTTAGCATCAGTCCTTCCAATGAACACCCAGGATTGATCTCCTTTAGAATGAACTGGTTGGATCTCCTTACAGTCCAAGGGACTCTCAAGAGTCTCCTCCAGCACCACACTTCAAAAGCATCAATTCTTCGGCGATCAGTTTTCTTCACAGTCCAACTCTCACATCCATACATGACCACGAGAAAAACCATAGCCTTGATTAGATGGACCTTGGTTGGCAAAGTAACGTCTCTGCTTTTTAATATGCTGTCTAGGTTGGTCATAACTTTCCTTCCAAGGAGCAAGCGTCTTTTAATTTCATGGCTGCAATCAGCATCTGCAGTGATTTTGGAGCCCAAAAATATAGTCTGACACTGTTTCCACTGTTTCCCCATCTATTTCCCATGAAGTGATGGGACCAGATGCCATGATCTTCGTTCTCTGAATGTTGAGCTTTAAGCCAACCTTTTCACTCTCCTTTTTAACTTTCATCAAGAGGCCTTTGAGTTCCTCTTCACTTTCTGCCATAAGGGTGGTATCATCTGCATATCTGATGTTATTGATATTTCTCCCGGCAGTCTTGATTCCAGCTTGTGCTTCTTCCAGCCCAGTGTTCCTCATGATGTACTCTGCATAGAAGTTAAATAAGCAGGGTGACAATATACATTAGGGAAATGCAAATCCAAACCACAATGCCATACCACCCGGCCCACACGAAGGTGGTTATAATAAGAGGCAGATAATAGCAAGTTTAGCAAGGATATGAGGAAATTAGAATCCTCATACATTGCTTGTGGGGATGTAAAATGGTGTCACTGGTTTAAAACCTAGTTTGGCGGTTCCCCAGAAGGTTAAAATGGAGTTATCATATGAATCAGTGATCCACTGATCCACTCCTAGGTATATATATATACAAGACAACTGAAAACAAATGTCCACACAAAAACATGTACACACATGTTCATGATACCTTTATTTATAACACTCAAGAAGTGGAAAGAACCCAAATGTCAATCAGCTGATGAATGGATAAATACAATGTGGTACATCCATACGAGTGAATATTCAGTTCAGTTCAGTTCAGTTCAGTCGCTCAGTCGTGTCCGACTCTCCGCGACCCCATGAATCACAGCACGCCAGGCCTCCCTGTCCATTACCAACTCCCGGAGTACACTCAAACTCATGTCCACAGAGTCGGTGATGCCATCCAGCCATCTCATTCTCCGTCGTCCCCTTCTCCTCCCGCCCCCACCCTTTCCCAGCATCAGAGTCTTTTCCAGTGAGTCAACTCGTCACATGAGGTGGCCAAAGTATTGCAGTTTCAGCTTTAGCATCAGTCCCTCCAATGAACATCCAGGATTGATCTCCTTTAGAATATTATTGGATTGTAAAAAGTGTGAAGTTCTGATATATGCTACAATGTGGATATAACTTGAAAGCATTAGTTTAGTGAAAGAAGACAGCCATGAAAGGCCATGTGTGTGTGTTCAGTAGTGTCCAACTCTTTGTGACCCTCATGGACTATAGCCTGCCAGGCTCCTCTGACTGTGGAATTTTCTGGACAAGAATACTAGGAAATGGTGCCATTTCCTCTTCCAGGGGATTTTCCCGATCCAAGTATCAAACCCGTGTCTCTTACATTCTTTACCATTAGTGCCACCTGGGAAGTCCATAAAAGGTGTATGGATGTCCAGAAAAGATAAACACACAGAGGCATAAAGTAGACTACTGCTTTTCAGGTATGGAGTAAGGTTGCTGTTGGACAGGGGAGAAGGGAATGACTCGTGACTAGAGACTAGTGATTGGATTGGTAAGGGGTTACTGTTCAGAATGAGGAAATGTTCTGGATTCAGATAGTAGTCATGATTGCACAAAACTGAATATACAAAAAGCTACTGGATTGTACACTTTTAAAAGGTGAATTTTATGATATGTGAATTATATCTTAGTAAAGCTGCTATTTAAAAATATGACAAAATGAGGCGGCACAGGTGCAGACGCGGGAGACGCCCGGCTCCGGCGGCGCAGGCGCAGACGCGGGAGACGCCCGGCTCCGGCGCAACCGACCACGTGCAGAATCGTGGCTGAGATGAGCTACCCCGCGCCCAGGGTTAGGGCGGTGGCCGAGAGGAGCTGTACCACGTTCAGGAGGCGGTGGCTGCTTGGGCACCGGAGGGCCGAGAGGAGCTGATCTACATTCAAAGCAGGAGGGGCGGCCTTGAGGAGATACCCCTCGTCCAAGGTAAGGTACAGCGGCTGCGCCTTGCTGGAGCAGCTGGGAAGAGATACTCCACGACCAAGTGGAATATAAGAATCCAGTGTTCTGGGGAGGAAGGAACAAGATGGCGGAGGAATAAGATGGCAAGACCACTTTCTCCCCCACAAATTCATCAAAAGAACATTTGAACGCGGAGTAAAGTCCACAAAACAACTTCTGAATACTGGCAGAGGACATCAGGCTCCCAGAAAAGCAGCCCATTGTCTTCTAAAGGAGAGAGAAGAAATCCAGCTCCACCCACCAGAACACCGACACATGCTTCCCTAACCAGGGAACCCGGACAAGTCACCCGTCCAACCCCACACACAGCGAAGAAACTACATAATAAAGAGAACTCCACAAACTGCAAGAAGAGGGAAAGGCCACCCCAAGCAAAGCAATATAAGCAAGATGAAGACGCAGAGAAATACCCAGCAAGTAAAGGAACAAGATAATTGCCCATCAACACAAACAAAAGAAGAAGATATAGGGAATTTACCTGATAAAGAATTTCAAATTTTGATGGTGAAAATGATTCAAAATCTTGAAAGCAAAATGGAGTTACAGATAAATAACCTGGAGAAAAGGATTGAGAAGATGGAAGAAAGATTTAATAAGGACTTAGAAGAAATAAAAAAGAGTCAATATACAATGAATAATGCAATAGATGAGATCAGAAACACTCTGGAGGGGACAAACAGTAGAATAACAGAGGCAGAAGACAGGATAAGCGAACTAGAAGATAGAATTGTAGAAATAAATGAAACAGAGAGGAAAAAAGAAAAACGAATTAAAAGAAATGAGGACAATATTAGAGACCTCTGGGACAATGTTAAACGCTCCAACATTCGAATCATAGGAGTCCCAGAAGAAGAAGACAAAAAGAAAGACCATGAGAGAATACTTGAGGAGATAATAGTTGAAAACTTCCCTAAAATGGGGAAAGAAATAATCACCCAAGTCCAAGAAACCCAGAGAGTCCCCAACAGGATAAACCCAAGGCGAAATACTCCAAGACACATATTAATCAAATTAACAAAGATCAAACACAAAGAACAAATATTAAAAGCAGCAAGGGAAAAGCAGCAAATAACACATAAGGGGATTCCCATAAGGATAACAGCTGATCTTTCAACAGAAACTCTTCAGGCCAGAAGGGAGTGGCAAGACATACTTAAAGTGATGAAAGAAAATACCCTACAGCCCAGATTACTATACCCAGCAAGGATCTCATTCAAATATGAAGGAGAAATCAAAAGCTTTACAGACAAGCAAAAGCTGAGGGAATTCAGCATCACCAAACCAGCTCTCCAACAAATGCTAAAGGATCTTCTATAGACAGGATACACAGAAAGAGTGTATAAACTTGAGCCCAAAGCAATAAAGAAAATGGCTATGGGATCATACGTATCAATAATTACCTTAAACGTAAATGGGTTGAAATTTTCAAAAAGGCTAGGAAACAATTCTCATAGCCATCAATAGTTCAGTGTTGAGTTCATGAATAGTTTTTAAAGTTTGGGACAAACTGTAGTATTTGCTATTTGAAGTACTATTTGTATTTGGCATATTATGATGTAACATTGGTCTTCATTTCCATCTTAAAACGCCTAAAAATGCCTAACAGGTTTTTAGATTTGTGAATTTTAGTTGAAATGTACTTTACGATGTTACTAAACCTGCCAAAATATTGAAATATTTCAGAGAACTTATTCACTGTACATTTAATTTATTTTATTTATAAAAGTTATGTTGGGTCAAATGCTTGTTGCTTCAAATGCTTGTTGCATTTGAAGTGCTAGTTACAAGAAAATCAAATACCTTCAATGTATAAATGCTATTAAGTTTTTAAAGGACTCTGGAGTATAAGTAAGTTTGTTTAAAGAAATTTAGTCTGTTCAACTTGAAAAAAATAAATAAAATTGGAAAAAAAAATAATAAAATAAAATGAAAAAAATAAAAATATGACAAAATGAGATTATGGTGATGATTGCACAAATCTGTGAATATACTAAAAATCATTGAACTGACCACTTTATTTATTTTTTTATCTCTTTTTTTTTTATTTTCAGTTCAGTTCAGTTCAGTTCAGTCGCTCAGTCGTGTCCGACTCTCCGCGACCCCATGAATCACAGCACGCCAGGCCTCCCTGTCCATCACCAACTCCCGGAGTACACTCAAACTCATGTCCACAGAGTCGGTGATGCCATCCAGCCATCTCATTCTCCGTCGTCCCCTTCTCCTCCCGCCCCCAACCTTTCCCAGCATCAGAGTCTTTTCCAGTGAGTCAACTCGTCTCATGAGGTGGCCAAAGTATTGGAGTTTCAGCTTTAGCATCAGTCCCTCCAATGAACATCCAGGATTGATCTCCTTTAGAATGGACTGGTTGGATCTCCTTGCAGTATAAGGGACTCTCAAGAGTCTTCTCCAACACCACAGTTCAAAAGCATCGATTCTTCGGCGATCAGCTTTCTTCACAGTCCAACTCTCACATCCATACATGACCACGGGAAAAACCATTGCCTTGACTAGACGGACCTTGGTCGGCAAAGTAATGTCTCTGCTTTTTAATATACTATCAAGGTTGGTCATAACTTTCCTTCCAAGGAGCAAGCGTCTTTTAATTTCATGGCTGCAATCAGCATCTGCAGTGATTTTGGAGCCCAAAAAAACAAAGTCTGACACTGTTTCCACTGTTTTTCCATCTATTTCCCATGAAGTGATGGGACCAGATGCCATGATCTTTGTTTTCTGAATGTTGAGCTTCAAGCCAACCTTTTCACTCTCCTCTTTCACTTTCATCAAGAGGCTTTTGAGTTCCTCTTCACTTTCTGCCATAAGGGTAGTGTCATCTGCATATCTGAGGTTATTGATATTTCTCCCAGCAATCTTGATTCCAGCTTGTGCTTCTTCCAGCCCAGCATTCCTCATGATGTACTCTGCATATAAGTTAAATAAGCAAGGTGACAATATACAACCTTGACGCACTCCTTTTCCTATTTGGAACCAGTCTGTTGTTCCATGACCGGTTCTAACTGTTGCTTCCTGACCTGCATACAGGTTTCTCAAGAGGCAGGTCAGGTTATTGGAGGCAAATTACCTTACACTAATACATTGGTTGGTTCTGCCATACATTGACACAAATCCGCCCCAGGTGTACATGTGTCCCCTTTCTTGAACCCCCCTCCCACCTCCCTCTTCCCCATATCCTCCCTCTAGGTCATCCTCGTGCACCAGCCCCAAGCATCCTGTATCATGCATGAACTGACCACTTTAAATGGGTGGATTTTATGGCATGTGAAGTTATCTCAATAACTCTGTGGAAAAAAAAAAAATGACCAAGAAACACTTTCTTTAGAAATTGGTGATTATTTGTATTATTCTTTCTACTTTATAGGCCTGAAAACATTTTTGTTTCTTTATTCTGAAGTCCTATATTTTTTTGCATGTAATTTTTGCTGCATATTTAATGTATTGTTTCTATTGACTTAAAAACACACATAGTTTTATTTGTCTTTATAGACAACTTTTAATCTGTATTTTTTGAATTTTAAAAAGTATAACAGCTAAATTTAAGCTTTTTTGGTAAGTTTCTGTTAACCCTTTTACTAACAAGCAATAGTTCATGAAAAATAACTTAATAGCTCTGATTCACTATTAATTTAAATCTTCACCGAAGATCAAGTTTCACTCTTTGTGAGTCTTCTGTTAATTTCCCTCCATTCTTCTAAGATATCTCATATCTTGCCTAATTCAATCCGATTGCTTTAATATTATTTAGTTGGCATTATTATCATGTGTCCAAGTATGTTTATAAGGTCAATATTTTAAATTTATTTTATCAAGTTATTTGTTCCATGTTTGGGCAGATAAAAAAAATAACTGTATGGTAATCTCTAAGTTTCTCTAAGGAGTGTCATTGCTGTTTGTCAGTCATGGTCATGTCTCCCAGCAACACAATCTAGCTATATACTGTACATGTTCCTAGGTTTTAGGCCTAAATTCTACTTTGTATACATTTAAGATTATCAATTATGTTAACATCATTATCATAGCAATAGAAAATCTTTTAAATCATTGCTAAAGATTGAAAACCAGTTTTTAGTACTTAAGTCAAAATGCATACTTGATCCATTAGGTGTAAAACCAATGAATTCAGTTCTATTATTTGCCTTTGGGAATTCAACAATAATTATAGTGGATACCAGGTGTTCAACATAACTTTTATCCTTGCCATAATCATGTTGAATAGTATTTACTTTTTATTTATTTATAATTTCTTATTTTATTACTCATTAAACTAGTAATCAAATATTATTTTTCAGTCCCAGATAGTAAAACTCATTATTTTTTATTTTAACTCTATTTTACATGATCAGTTATATTTCCAACAAATTTGGAAATGAAGTCTAATAAACAAAACTTTTTGCTTTCCTTTCTATAAATATTGATCTTGTTGTGTCGTAAAAAGCATTGTTAAGCACAGTTAGTATTAAGTGTGTGATATTATTTTCTATTTTGGCAGTGATATGTTGGCATTCACTTTTCTTTGTTGAGTGTTATTTATTGATATTTACTCAGACTTTTGAGTACTAGTAACTGCATTTTTAAATTATTTTAATTTTTTCTATTGCAAAGTGTTTCTTCAGTCACAAACTTGTGTA
This sequence comes from Moschus berezovskii, assembly GCF_049115385.1. NCBI lineage: Eukaryota > Metazoa > Chordata > Mammalia > Artiodactyla > Moschidae > Moschus > Moschus berezovskii. The sequence continues at coordinate 47,899,183 of NC_142464.1, read as the reverse complement.
TCCAGTTATGGATATCTTCATTAGTCAAGTCAAGATTAACTGGGAAACATATAAAGAAATGTAGTAGCAATTCTTTGCTATTGATTTAGAATAAAAATACAAAATGTGCACAATATTTTTCCTTTTAAATAATTTCAATGTAAAATTTAACACTAAATTTTCTGCCATGTATATCCAATAAAGCTTTATAATCATCAATTTGAGTCAGATTGTGTTTCACAGAAACACTCTCATGCTCTCAGAAGGAAGTGACAGCCATTTTCCAAGATCATAATCTGAACCACACAGTAATTTTTGAGGTTTTCTTTCAACTTGCCTATTTTATAAATGTGCTTTTCATCATTCTTTAATCAGGAGATCATTAAAGGGTGTGTTTGTTTTTTCTGATTTGTGAATTTTTTTGTGGATAATTCTCTTTTCATTCTCATTGTTTTGAGCTGATTTTTACATATTCAGTTATTAAGAAAATAAGGTTGTTGGGATTTCATCTGACCTCCTGTTCATTTTTATTATTACAATTGGTAAATCATCATTAAAGAAAGAAAATATAAGGCCTTATTTGTAAATTTTATGTACTTTTGCTCACTTCCATTGCTTCTAGATTTTTAAAATTTTAAGCAGATAGTTCCTTTGAAGATTTTCCATTTCTTTTATTTCCTGATCTGCACTTTTGTGTTATCTATTCCTATGATAATCTCAATTTGTACATTTGAAAGAACAAATAAAAAGATCATTTATTATTCAAAATGCACAAAATGTTACAGTTCATCCAAAAGTATAACTAAAAGAAAATGAAAAATGTTGATAATTCCTATTATATTTTTAGGAAGTTATTTTTCTAAAACATTCAAAATTATATATTAAATTAAAAAGAAATATATGATATTTGTGACAAATATGATATACTTTATTTTTTTATTTTTATTTTTTTATTGGAGGCTAATTACTTTACAATAATGTATTGGTTGGTTTTGCCATACATTGACATGAATCCGCCCCAGGTGTATATATGTTCCCCTTCTTGAACCCCCCTCCCACCTCTCTCCTCCCCATATCCTCCTTCCAGGTCACAAATATGATATACTTTAAAATAAACATTTAAAACAAAATTAGATATAATTCTAGTATCAGTGCCCATCTAGTAACCAGAATGAAAATATCCACATCATGTTTTACATGTTAGGTATGTATACTTGTGTATATGGTACCCAAATCTACATACATAATACATCTTTGTCTATATATAAGTAATTTATATTTTTAAATTAATGAGTTTTTTTTAAATATCAGAAAGTGTTGTTACACTATGAGGAACTCAGCACCCATGTATATTTATTCATGGTTTATTTGGTGTTACCCTTTATCCCCTCTGTAGATATCTAGAATTATATGTTCTTGTATTTTTTGTAATATTTTTCATAGTATGTGTTGCATAAATCTCTGAATGACAGGGAAGATTTCAGTAAATTCCAAACTTGTGGTGTTTGCTATGTATAGTGACATTAGTTTATCGCTTCTTTGCATCCATTCTTCCTTGCACCCTTGCTAAAGGTACTCAGATAATCATTTGGGTATTTTCTTCCCCTATGCATTGTACAGGAGTAGAGAAAAGATGACCATTATCTCCAGCAATAAGCACAGTCATACAAATCATTTTCTAATTCCTTGGTCTCACAACCATTCACAGTTAATTTCAGTTTCATGCTTAGAACAGTAGGACAGAAGATTCCTCTCTCCTACTAGCTATAAATGGCCAGGATCTAATTATCTATGTAACTCCTAACAAAGTTGGCTGTCAGTCCTACCAACTCCAGGGGCACCCTCCTTAAAATGAAGCTGACACTTCATCTTGGATGGCAGATGGGAAAGAAAACAAAAATGAGTTGGTTTTTGTATCACCACTACATGATAGCCAACCCAGGGAACAGGTACATGAACCAATCAAGGGCCAACAGATGTGCTCTGCTTGGAATTTCAAACTTGATTGGAGTAACACAAAGGAATAAAAATTGTAGTGCTCATTCACCAGGGAACAGTGCCTACAGAGAATATCTTTTGGTTCCTGCTGCATAGACAACTGGATCCATTCTCTTTCCTTTATAAGTCTAACCTGATTCTTCAGCTCTTTCTTTGCTCCTTTCAGCTATGCTGTATTTTTGCAATAAATTAATTTTTGGCTTAAGTTAGAGTCTTTAACAATTTAGATTATTATTTAGCAAATATTCTCTTTCTTTTTCCTCCCACTTGGCCATTTCCTCATTCTATTGATACTGAACTTTATTGTGTGCTTTGCTTTGGCCAATGAAACTAAGTCCAGTCAAGGCCAATATAGGTCAGTCAATCCTCAGTTGATCTATAGTTGTGTGAGCATGGATGAATAATTGTTGTTCTGATCCACCAGTGTGGGGATGATTTGATAAAATTTATTACTGCAGTAACATATGACTGTTATTACTTGCAAATATCTGATATCATTTTCTCTGCAAAACCAACATTGCAGTGGGATGAAGGAAAGAATAAAGCTAGAAGTCTCACCAGCAGGTTCAGCTCCAGCTCTGCTGTGAGATGGGCCTATATCCAAATCATACTTTCTGTGTGACCATGACACTAGCCAAAACTCAGTGAATCAGTTATCCAGGACTTCTTTTTGAGCAGGAGCTTCATCAATAGCACATCATTCAATAGCTTCATTCAATAGCACATCTCTCAAGAAGTGTTGTTTTTATAAAATGAGAAAAGTAACAGGAGTGTAAGAGTGATGCCACTCTTAGTTCTTCACTAAAAGCACATTTAGACCCATCTCTTTAAGTAGAACATGTTAGTCTAGTCTATCTTTAAAATATTCAACTTAGGAAAAGCAACTAGAAAAAACTTTTAAAATATTTTAAAAACTTGTTTATGGAAGCATTTGAAACAGGTAATCAGACATTGCATTTATTACTACATGCTTAGTGGATTGATGGTTAAGCGATTTGCAATGTTTAGACATTTCTCAACCTTTAAACTATTAAAATTTCAAACCAAAGCAATAGTCCTTATTTAAGGAATGAAGTTTGGCAATTTGTTAACGATATCAATAGATTTGCATAGATTAGCATATTTCTAGGGATTCTCTAGAGGAAATTCATTCTTATACCTGATATTTACTTCATCGCTGTTACCAAGGGTATGTCATATAACTTTAGACAGAGTATAGCATTTTATGAACTCCTACTGGAATATTTTACTTAATATTCCACTTGCACTTCTTGCTTTTTAATTATATGGGAAATGTAATCACTCTCTATTATTCCATTTAAGGAGAGACTAAAAGGGATGAATAATAATACAGTTAATAATTTTTTGTGTTTGGCTTTACAGTGGTTCGACAAATGTGGTTAGACAAACATGTTTGGGAATGGATTTGAACATGGGCTCTCTAACTCTGCTGTTTCAGTTCATGTAGATTGAAGGCAGCCCAGCGAGGGCTGATATGGTTCTGAGTAACCAGGGATGATTCAATAAATGCTGATTAACACACAATGCCATATTTCTCTACTTATGTGTTTATAAGATTTGACGAGTCAAAGCATAAAATTAGATCTGATATTCTCTCCCAGAGCTTCCCACGCAAAACAGATCATTTCTGAACTCAGAGGTGGATTCAGAGTAGCCTTCAAGTGGTTTTTTTGTGTCTAGTAGGTCCAAAGAGATTCTCAGTGGTAAGTCATTTCAGTTGTGTCTGACTTTTTGTAACTCTATGGACTATTGCCCACCAGGCTCCTTTGTCCATGGGATTCTCCAGGCAGGAATACTGGAGTGGGCTGTCATTTCCTTCTCCAGGGGATCTTCCCCACCCAGGGATTGAACCCACATCTCTTATGTCTCCTGCTTTGATAGATGGGTTCTTTACCACTATTGCCACCTGGGAAGATCAAATCTAGGCTATATTCATATATGCTTGTCATGACCGTTCTCAATTTTTAAATGGTTGCAGTATGTTCAGTTGGACTGTTTTACTTTTCTGTTGCTGCTGGAATAAATCACCAAAACAACAATTTATTATCTTACAGTTCTTGAGTCAGAAACCCTAAAATCAAATTGTACCTAGGGCTGCATCCTCTCTGGATGATCTAGGAGAATATTTCCTTGAGTTTTCTGGTTTCTTAAGGCCATGTGTATCCCTTGGCTTGTGATTTCTTCTCCTGTCTTCCAAGCAAGGGGTGTAGCAACTTCAAATCCCTCTCTCTGATTTCCTTTCCCATTGTCACATCTCCTTCTGTAACTCTAATTCTCCTTCATCCCTCCACTTCAGTTCAGTTCAGTTCAGTTCAGTCGCTCAGTCGTGTCCGACTCTCCGCGACCCCATGAATCACAGCACGCCTAGAAGGCTTTTATGGCTACATTGGGAACATCCACATAACCCAAGATAATAGCTCCATAGCAAGACCCTTAACTTAACCACATTTGCGAAGTCCTCTAATGTGTGAGATAACATGGTCACACTTAGGAATGGACCCAGTTAGGAAGTGGACATCTTTGAAAAAGGTGAAGTGTTACTTGCTCAGTCATGTTCAACAATTTCTGACCATGTGGACTGTAGCCTACCAGGTTCCTCTGTCCATAGAATTTTCCAGACAAGAATACTGGAGTAAGTTGCCATTTCCTTCTCCAGGTGATCTTCCCAAACCCAGGGATCAAACCCTGGTCTCCTGTATTGCAAACAGATTCTTTACTGTCTGAGCCACCAGGGAAGCCTCAGGCAGAACATTATTTTCTCTACTATAATGACAGAAACTCTGAGGATCATAAAACCCCACTTTATTCCAACTGCTAACTGAATTTAAAAAATTGGAGAGGAAATAATTCTTAGCAGAAACCTTGCTGCTAGCAACACATATAAACAGCTTGCTATTTACTTTATAAAAAATAATTGAGATTGCATATATCATTCTTACATTATTAAAAATACGCTCTAAATTTAAAAATTACCCACTGATTTAATTACAACTTATCTTGATAATATGTTGTAAGACTTTTTGAGTAGTATTCAGTGTGAGGTAGCATGTCACCAAGAAAAAGCCAGTTATAAGAAATTTGTGGGAAGTTAATTGTATACCTATATTAGTAAAAAAAAATGATTGACATATTTAAATTTCAGTGCATACAATTCTGAAGGTTTAGTTATTGGAAAAATATAATCCCCAAACATAAATATGGATGGCAATAGACTATCAAATTGGTTGAACATTTGCAACAAAACTGATACTGATAAAGACAAATCAACATACATTTTTTGCAAGAACAGCAGAGGAAAACCACCACCCAATCCCATAACACTGTGATGCACTGATAGCAAAGCACCTTTTTTGGATTTATTAGAAATATTCCATCTCTGTGAACATGCAATAGAAGTTTGGGTACTTTGCTAAGCATTTCCTGAAATTCAGATTTCTTAGCAAAATAATAAAATAGAGCATTTCAGAAAACTCTTTGAAATGAGCTAATTCTAAAATAAAATTCAAAAATACATTGATATTTAATAACTCACTCAGGTACTAGTAAGTAGCCCTTTGAAAGTGAAGTCGATCAGTCGTGCCCGACTCTTTGCGACCCCATGGACTGGGGCCCACCAGCTTCCTTCGTCCATGGAATTCTCCAGGCAAGAATACTGGAGTGAGTTGCCATTTTCTTCTCCAGGGGATCTTCCCGACCCAGGGATCGAACCCAGGTCTCCTGCATTGCGGGCAGATGCTTTAACCTCTGAGCCAGTAGCCCTTCACTTCAGTTCGGTTCAGTTCAGTTCAGTTCAGTTCAGTTCAGTCGCTCAGTCGTGTCCGACTCTTTGCGACCCCATGAATCACAGAAGGCCAGGCCTCCCTGTCCATCACCAACTCCCGGAGTTCACTCAAACTCATGCCGTTAGTTGTATGCAAGCAAATCAAGACAGTTCTGAAATATATTTCATTCAAACACTGAAATTCCAGATTTTTTTTTTAACTTTTTTGAATCAGGCTCAGTCCATCGTGAGAATTCTTGTGCCTTCCAATGTCATTGTTTTAAAAATACTTTCTTTAGATATCCCCCTCCTCTCTGGAATTGCCTTCCTATTCCCATCAAACATTTCCCTTTTGGTTAATTCCTTCTCATCCATAAGAAATCAGCCTCTGCCATTGTTAGGTTCCTAGATGTGTGTTTCCATATGATCTCAGAGCACCCTATTCAGTTATTCTCTTATTACTGGTAACATTGGGAGTTCATTTTAAGTGTGGAACCTGTACTATCCATCTTTGTAACCCAGCATCTCTCATAATACATTGGAACATTGTCAAAGTGTATTAACATTTAAAGAAAAAGATATTTAGAAATGATTATAATAGCATAAATAGCCAACATTTGTAGAATTTGTATTAATACTGGATGCCAAGCACTCTTTCAGGTATACTTACTATGTATCTTACAAATCAAAAATTAAAAGTTTATCTTTACAATATAATGATGTGGGTTCTATTTAAAAGATGAGAAAACTGAGGCATAGAGAAATTAAGTAATTTGTTTAAGGCCATTTAGAATTGAAATAAAAAATAAGGCAAAAAATAAATAAGAAAGTCAGTAAATAGGAGGCAAGAAAAAAGGAAGGGAAAGGGAGATTTCAGAGACGTGTTGATGAAACAGGAACCTACGATGCATTATCCATTGGTTCTGTGAGCCACAACTGATAGGTAGTTCTATTACCTACACTACATTCAAAACCATCATTTTCATCACTCAAAATTTTCTGATTGTGTCCGACTTGCTAAGCAAGTTCAAAAGGAGAGTACGACAGGGTTGTCTGCTGTCACCTGTTTGTTTAATCTATACCCTGTGCACATCATGAGAAATTCAGGGCTGGGTGAATTACAAGCTGGAATCAAGATAGATGGGAGAAACATCAACAACCTCAGATATACAGATAGTATCACCCCTATGGCAGAAAACTAAGAGGAACTAAGGAGCCTCTTGATGAGGGTGAAGAAGGAGAGTGAAAGAACTGGCTTAAGACTAAATATTAAGCAAGGTCCAACACTGATCAAATCCAGTAGTTTGCTTATTCCACATCTGTATCTGTAGCTGGAGGGAAAAAAGTGAACTTGGCTAAAGAGGAAAAAGAAAATAAAAAGAAATAATGCTTACTGGGGCATCACTTTTGGATTCACGATCACTAACCTCAAGTGACCGTGTCCTCACTCTATTTAGTCTCTCACCTTCCAAATGACTCTTTCACAGTTACTATTCTTTCTTCAATCCCCCAAAGTTCCTCCAATTTCTCACTCTAAGATGACGATCTTGTTCCAATCACACTGAAACAATAACACTCAGAGAAATGCCACATAACCATAAAAACACATCCACCCAATTTCCAATTCTATCCATATATGTCTTCCTTGTTTTTACTATGAAAGAACTACTTGCAGGTAAGGCTAAGCCCTCCACTTATACTCCAGATACCATAGCTTCTCACCTGCTCAAGAATAAAGCTCCACTAACTCCTCTTTTGGCCTAGCATTGTCAATTTTTTCACCTGGATTTTTGCCACTAGCTTACAAATATGTGGTCATGTCTCTCAGCTAAAAAACAAAAATGAACTTAAAAACCCATTTGACTTCACACTGCCTTCCAACTAAGCCCCTTTAAACCAAAAATCTTTGAAAGGTTAGTCCATGCTTGCTGCCCTAAACTCCTCTCATCCTATTTTCTCTTGAACACACTTGTTAGGCTTTTTGCCCACAACTCTCCCAAAAGAGCTCAATCAAGGTCATCCATGACCACTTATTACCAAATCCAGTGGTGAATTCTCAGTCCTCATTTTAGTTAAACTTCAGCAGTGCTGTGTTGGTTGGAGCTGATCAACCTTTCCTGGTAGAAACATTGCTCCCAGAGAACAGTGCTCTTCTAGTTTTCCTTTCGTTCTCTTGGCAGCTCAACCTCAGAATGCTTTGCTATATTTCCTCATACTCGCAACCTCTAAACCATAGGTCTTCAAGACTTTCATTGGTGCCTCTCCTTGCCCATTCCTAATTTTAGTTAACATCTAAAGGTTTTCATCTTGAGTTTCAGTTCAGTTCCGTTCAATTCATTCGCTCAGTCATGTCCGACTCATTGCAACCCCATGAATCACAGCACGCCAGGCCTCCTTGTCCATCACCAACTCCCAGAATTCACTCAAACTCATGTCCACAGAGTCGGTGATGCCATCCCACCATCTCATTCTCTGTTGTCTGCTTCTCCTCCCGCCCCCAATCCCACCTAGAATCAGAGTCTTTTCCAATGAGTCAACTTTTTGCACGAGGTGGCCAAAGTACTGTAGTTTCAGCTTTAGCATCAGTCCTTCCAATGAACACCTAGGACTGATCTCCTTTAGAATGGACTGGTTGGATCTCCTTGCAGTGCAAAAGTTATGTGATAACATATTTTAAATAGGGACATTTTGCATAGAACCATGACATCACACTGACAAATATATCCAGGGGAATAATCACATAGCAATTTGATACACACCTTTATCTATTTTAAAGTACATGAACGTGGCTTTATTTGCAGTAGGAAATGATAAACGCTTCTCTTTTCTCCTCAGACTATTATTTCCATTGCAGTCCCAACACAGACTTTTGCCCTAGTGTAATTTTAAGCCATTTATTGTGAATTATACCTTTAGAAAAATTCACGACAAAGTTGTACAGTTCAAGAATTTGTCACAATGCAGACTCATGTAACCAACATTCCAGAGACAAAGTAAAGCATTTACACAGCATAGAAGCTCCCCCACCCCTCCCGATCAAGATCTTTCCTTCCCTTTCCTGTATAATCATGTATGTTTCTTAATGCTTTGTATGGGTCTTTCTTTTTTCACTAGTTCATGTTTCTGTCTGTGAATATTACGTATTATTACTGTGCTCCAGTACTGTCTCTTCCTCTTTTTCGTTGTTTCTGTGTGTGCTCCCTAAGAAACACTATTCACAGCGATGGTGATAAGAGCAGTTTCCTTATAAAATTGTCACTTAGTTCTTCAACTACATTTTAAGACTCTACACTCGCTAATTAAATGATCCATCATCACAAATTACTTTTAATATTTTAGGTAATAACTGTATTAAACCCCTCTAATTTTGTGGCAATAAAAAAACTGGAAACCACCTGACATGTATAAAAATCTGTTGTCAGCCATTAAAGTCCAATTAGACACTAATACTTTCAAATTTTCCCTTGTTTTGAATCCCAAGGTGTTAACACCTGAGGCAATGAAGCACAGGAAGATTCATAGTATGTGAAAAGTATATCATATGTAAAGCTCATAAAGGTAAAATATATATATTTTTGGCTGTGTTGCCTGGCTTGTGGGATCTTAGTTCCCCAACCAGGGATTGAACCTGGGCCAAAGCAGTGAAAGTGCTGAGTCCAAGAGTCCCTACTACTAGATCACCAAGGATCTCCTAAGGTGAAATATTTTGAAAGGAGAAGTTGGAAATAAAAACATCCAGGTTGCTCAACTGAAGAATATCAGGTCAGTCAATTCTAGTTATGATTACTTATATCAATGTTGAGGACAAGGAAAGTGACTTCCTCAAAAGTATCCCAGCCTGAATATTCCTTTGAAAATCTTATGTGTATTCCCAGGATACACATAATCCAGTTAGATATCCTCAGGTTATACATTTGAATTTTCAGGATTTTTCCCTTGGACCATTTTTCCTTCTTATATATTCACTTATCCAATCTCATGGCATGACTTTAAATATTACACACACACACACACACACCATCTCCCAAACCTATATCTAGAGCCAAGATATTTCCCATAATTCCACAAGGATATAAACAACTCAATATTTGATATCCCCATTTGTATGTTGAGTATACATCTCAAAATGGTACTTTCAAACATGAAATTCTGATGCCCTTCCCCACCTGAGACCTTATCCTCCTTTAGTCCTGCCTCTCTTAGTACGTTCGAAAATTCATCATTCAAGTTCAGTTCAGTTCAGTCGCTCAGTCGTGTCTGACTCTTTGTGACCCCATGAATCACAGCATGCCAGGCCTCCCTGTACGTCACAAACTCCCGGAGTCCACCCAAACCCATGTCCATTGAGTCGATCTCAACCATCTCGTCCTCTGTCATCCCCTTCTCCTCCTGCCCTCAATCTTTCCCAGCATCAGGGTCTTTTCCAATGAGTCAACTCTTCGCATCAGGTGGCCAAAGTATTGGAATTTCAGCTTCAACATGAGTCCTTCTGGTGAACACCCAGGACTGATCTCCTTTAGGATGGAGTGGTTGGATGTCCTTGCAGTCCAAGGGACTCTCAAGAGTCTTCTCCAGCACCACAGTTCAAAAGCATCAATTATTCGGTGCTCAGGTTTCTTTATAGTCCAACTCTCATATCCATACATGACCACTGGAAAAACCATAGCCTTGACTAGATGGACTTTTGTTGGCAAAGTAATGTCTCTGCTTTTTAATATGCTGTCTAGGTTGGTCATAACTTTCCTTCCGAGCAGTAAGCATCTTTTCATTTCATTGCTGCAATCACCATCTGCAGTGATTTTGGAGCCCAGGAAAATAAAGTCAGCCACTATTTCCACTGTTTCCCCATCTATTTGCCATGAAGTGATGGGACTGACGTCATGATCTTAGTTTTCTGAATGCTGAGTTTTAAGCCAACTTTTTCCCTCTCCTCTTTCACATTCATCAAGAGGCTCTTTAGTTCTTCTTCACTTTCTGCCATAAGGGTGGTATCATCTGCATATCTGAGGTTATTGATATTTCTCCTGGCAATCTTGATAATTCAAGTTACTGAGGCTAAATATTTCTTGCTGCTCTTTGAAAACACCATGCACATTCCTGATTCTAATTCTTTGTATTTGTTTCATGTGTACAGAACCTTCTTCCCCTAGAGAACTTTGTACCCTGTTTCTTCACTTCTTTCCAACATTTGCTCAAATATATCTGATGCTTTCTCTAATCATTTTAAATACTGCAAATATCCTCTCAGTACCTCCTGAAAAGGCTCTCTTTTCTGGGCTTTTCTTTAGAGTGCTTATTATCTGACATCCCATAAAGTTTACTTAATTGTTTGTTGTATATCTCTTCCCACTAGACTGTAAGCTTCATGAATGCTGAACTTCTGTGTTTTTTAAAAATATTATTTGACATTCCTAGCATGTAGAAGTGCCTAGGATATGGTAGCCACTCAATAAGTATTTATTGAATTGAAGAATGAATACATTAATTATGGAGTGAGTGCATGCATAGTTGCTCCGTCATGTCCAACTCTTTACAACCCTTTGGACTGTAGCCCGCCAGGGTCCTCAGTTCATGAGATTCTGCAGGCAAGATGCAGGAGTGGGTTGCCATGTCCTTCTCCAGGGGATCTTCCTTACCCAGGGATCGAACCTGCATCTCCTGTGTCTCCTGCATTGCAGGTGGATTCTTTACCTGCTGAGCCATTGGGGAAGCCCAATCATGGGGTAGAAGTCAACAAAATTACTCAAGCTCTCTGAAACAAGCTTATGGGATGACTTGAAGGTCAAGTCAAATATGATGCTGATGAAAAGAATATAAGTAGTGAAACAGAAAGGGAACTTATATTACAAGAATACCTGTTTAAAAAAAACTGATTTATAGTAACCATAGAAAGAAATGGACATCAAATCCATTTGAGTCACTACTGACTGAGAAAATATAAATATTCATAGAACAGTGGCAGCAGGATTTGAACAGCTTACTACTTCCAAGGGAACCACAGTGATGGTGCAAGCATACTGAAGGTGTAAATTCTTACACAATGATTTTTAAAATTCTCTTTATTCTTAATAATAGCTCATATTTGAGCAACCAAATTATAAAACATTCACTGGTATCAAAGTTAAAAAAATAAATGTCTCTTTCTACTTTTTTTTTCAAATTTCATGATCAATTCTGGTTTACTGAATATGATTAACAATGCAAAGCATTTTAGGAAAGAACAGAGTACCAGGGATGAAGTATCAGTCCTTCCACTTGAAATAGAACTGGCATCCTGTCTGAACTTTTAGAGTACGAGAACTTTCAGAGAAATTACCTTATGGCATTGCAAGCTTTTGTTTCACTCCTCATGTCAACTAAGTTGGCATTTGAATATTTGATCAGTAAGAGAACTTGGTATATTTTGGAATCAAGCTTTTTTTTTTTTTCTCCTTGTGTAGTTTCTTGGTGCAGAATTGAAGCACTGGAATTTTTCTTTGTGTGTGTTTGGATCATTGTGACAATCTTCTTTTTTCTAGTTTCAGTGGTGCATTACAGGGCTTAGACTTAATAAAGGCTGAATTTTCCTCCCATCAAGATGTAGTCATAAAATCAATGTGTAAATGGTGACTCACTCTCATTAGTGGGGCAAGATTTCATAACTTTAACAAAGATTTTCCTAGAAAATCACTCATGCTTTATTGTGTATATATCCAGTTGCTATAAAATTGGCATCCCTTCCCTAGGCTGTCTGGTACTGTCTGTCTGAATTCTGGAAGTGCTCCATGCTGTTAACCATGCAGGTAATCTGTAGCATATTCTTCATGCTCCTACCTGTCTCAAAGGTGAATAAGTAGATTCACTTCCTTAAAATTGATTATCACAGTGCATGCAGCGGGTCCTCAAAACACATTTGCTCACTTTATATAAATATGAAAGCTAGAAATTTGTTTATTAACATTTTCAGGAAACAGAATTTCTTAATTTTTATGTAAGTTCAGAATTTCAGATTCTGTGTAGACAGATGGAGTAATCCATTTATGGACCAAGTCACCCTTACAAATTAGGAGGAATGATTTTTTTTGCAGCACCAAAAAGTCATTGAAAACATTGTATAATGTCTAAAAGTTTTCTTGCTGAAAATTTACTCTTGCAAAATATGTTCTCATCTCTATTTAAAGGTAGGTATTCTGAGGATCTAACTTAGAAAATCTACAGTTTTTTTCTTCACACACAGATTCTTTATGGAAATAACATTATAAAATAAAGTGAGATATAAATAATGCTTGCTTCAAATTATGTTTACTAAGCCAAAATGGCTTAGGTAAATTATACTTAATTTTAGCTTAGGGAAAACTTACATAACATCCATGAAATAGATTTAGCTTTTTTGTTAAGATTTCCTTATCTTGATTATGAAAAAAATGAACAAATAACTATTCCACCTATCATTAAACTAATAAATCTCTGTCACTGCTGACCATTCAGTTAGGAGACATAATTCACTTGCTATCACCTTTTCAGTTGGGGTCTTGTTACTTTTTAAGGTTCCCTGGAAATCATTGCTTTTTGAATCTACACAGTCCTACTTTTAATTGGCACAACCTATTTCAACAAATTGGATGAAAATTCAACTAGCCTTTTTGTAGAGGTATGCGGTAGTAATATCAAATACAGAACGAAACAATCTTCTTTAAATATTTTTATTTACTAACTTGTTAGTTAAAAATCTACTGTCACACTATTGTACATATTCATTGGGTTAAATTCTTCTAGAATTTAAATTAATTTCTTAGATTAAGTCTCAAATTCTTATTTGATACTCATTCTCACAAATGAAATATTTAAAATGTCCTTAAAATCAAAAAGCTTAACAATACATTATTCAAAGAAAAAACAGTTAAATATGCAAAGATAATCTGTTAAGAAAGTAATGGAAAATCTGGTAAGGAGTGAAGAATATAACATAAGAAACAAAAATAATCCCAGAATTGGTCCATTATTCCAGATCAGTGAGTATTTGAGTGTTCAAACAGGCAGGTATCCTAAAACCACAGAAAAAGAGCTATTTGGCTAGATTTGGTGGGAAGGCATTCTTCAAGATGAAAAATTGACAGCTGAAGTGTCTATGGCTTCACAGGTGGTAAGAGTTTCCCTTGAGACTCTCCCTCAAGACAGCTCTCTGTTTAAGTTGAACATGAAAGTGAAAGTTGGTCAGTCCTGTCTGACTTTTCACAACCCCATGGACTATACAGTCCATGGAATTCTCCAGGCCAGAATACAGGGGTGGGTAGCCTTTCCCTTTTTCAGGGGATCTTCCCCAACCAGGAATCCAACCATGATCTCCTGCATTGCAGGCAGATTCTTTACCAACAGAGCTACTAGTTAAGTTAAGGGTTATATATCTTCACTACCCAAGATGAGAACTGAATATAAAGAATTTTGAATTTAATCCAGGGGTGAACACATTTCCAATCGTTTACATACACTGCTGCTGCTAAGTCGAGTCAGTTGTGTCCAACTCTGTGTGACTCCCACGGATGGCAGCCCATTAGGCTCCCCAGTCCCTGGGATTCTCCAGGCAAGAACACTGGAGTGGGTTGCCATTTCCTTCTCCAATGCATGAAAGTGAAAAGTGAAAGTGAAGTCGCTCAGTCATGTCGGACTCTTCGCGATCCCATGGACTGCAGCCTACCAGGTTCCTCCATCCATGGGATTCTCCAGGTAAGAGTACTGGAGTGGGGTGCCATTGCCTTCTCCGTTACATACACATATACATACAAAAACACAAAACACATACACACATAAGGAAATGAGGCTCCATGAATGAGAGTCAACAGAAACAATAAAAGACACAGTCAGATTCAGGAAAACCCATGCTGTTAGAATTATTATACAATGCATTCATTGAATGGGTTAAAAAATCTGACATAGCAGAAATTAAGACAAATGTTAAAAGTTACTCAGAGAGGCAAAAAGAAGAACTATTAAAAAGAGCATTTGAAACATAGAAATACACATTCTAAAAAAAATCACACATCAGATTTTCAGAAAGTAAAAACGAATAGTAATAAAAATAATAATACTTACTATGTTATAAATGACATATTATAAATACATTTATTATAGCCCAGGGAGTATTTTAACCCTATCAAGGGGGCATTAATAATAACCATCATCATATTATTATTAATACATTTTATAGATGGGGAAAGTGAGGCAGAAATTGACTAAATAACTTCCCAAAGATTTCATAGCTGGTAAGTGGCAGAGCCAAAAGTCAAATTTAGGCAATCTAGCATTAGAGGCTGTGCTTTTAATTATTGATATTTAAAAGATAATGGCTAAAAATTTTTTTGAAACTAACAGAAGGCAGAAAACGTAAATTTTACATTTGGCAAGTACAATATATTTAAGGATGATTTTAAAAAACACATCACAGTGAAACTACTAAACATCAAAGACAGAAATACAGGAATTTGACAGAAGAATGTGAAGAAGCAGTATATTTAAAATATTGAGGAATAATAATCATTTAACTAGAACTACATAGTCTACAAAATATTGTAAGAAGACATTTTCAGGCAAATAAAACTGAATTAATAAAAAACGAAAGAAGGAAAAGTGATTCCAGGAGAAAGGCATGATTTTCTTAAAAAGTTGGTGAGCAAAAGAAATTGCAAGCATGTTATAACAACCTTTACACTGAGGGTGTTAGGAAAAACAAGATGAGGAGCTTGTGTGCATGCGTATGTGTGTGCACATATGAGACTGATCACAGTTTGAACACTAAGGTCTTTGAATTGTGGAAAAAAAAGAGTAAGTACACTGATGTATTTAGTCTTGTTAAGTAAAATATGAAAGCTAAGAAATAAGTAACCATTTAAAGAAGAGTTAGGAGCATATCAGTTCAGTTCAGTTCAGTCGCTCAGTCGTGTCCGACTCTCCGCGACCCCATGAATCACAGCACACCAGGCCTCCCTGTCCATCACCAACTCCCGGAGTTCACTCAAATTCACGTCCATCGAGTCAGTGATGACATCCAGCCATCTCATCCTCTATTGTCCCCTTCTCCTCCTGCCCCCAATCCCTCCCAGCATCAGGGTATTTTCCAGTGAGTCAACTTTTCTCAAGAGGTGGCCAAAGTATTGGAGTTTCAGCTTTAGCATCAGTCCTTTGAATGAACACCCAGGATTGATCTCCTTTAGAATGGACTGGTTGGATCTCCTTGCATATACCTTCCAATAATAAGGGAGAAAAGACAGAGAAAGAAAAAAATTAAATAAATGTAAGAGAAGTGAAGAAAGGGGAAGGACAAAAAGCAGCACAGCAAAGAAGAAACAAAGCAGAAACTAAGATGATAAAAGTAAATCCATTTTTATCAGGAATAACAAAAAATGCAACAGACAGTTACCACTCTTGCCAAAGGTGGAAAAATTTTTTCCAACATTCAACAGAATTACCATTTAGCTTTATTGACCTTCTTCAACATTTCTCATGCAGCAAAATGTTGTTTACAATGTGTGGATCTTTAACCAAAAGTATAAGAATAGCTGTAAGAGAAAGAGTACAAAATAATATAGTAGACAAATAATAATCAGATAAAGCTTGTGTGACTAAGTAAGGATTAAAGGACCAAATCACCAGAAAAATACAATTCTAAACTTATATACGTTGAGCATCATAAGTTCAAAATTTATTAAAGCAAGTTTCCACAATTACAAGAAGAAATAGATGATATATCAACAAAATTGGCTATTTTAATATACTATTGTTAACTTTGGATAGATAAAGTAGATAAAACAAGGCATAGATAAGCTTGATCTGATAGATATAGAGAGGATATATAAATAAGTTTGATCCAATACAGAACTGGAAAATATTTATTCTTTTCAACACATGAACATTTATAAATTTAATCAGTGTCAAAAAGCTATAGGCCACAGAGTAAGTCTTAACAAATTTCAGGGAACTGGTTTCATTTAGATCACATTCTCTGTTCATTCTATATATATATATATATATATATATATATATATATATATTTGTTTTAGTTTGTATATTTAGTTTACATATAAATAAACTTCATAGATATAAATGATATATACTAACTGCTGCTGCTGCTGCTACTGCTAAGTCGCTTCAGTCGTGTCCGACTCTATGCGACCCCATAGACGGCAGCCCACCAGGCTCCACCGTCACTGGGATTCTCCAGGCAAGAACACTGGAGTGGGTTGCCATTTCCTTCTCCAATGCATCAAAGTGAAAAGTGAAAGTGAAGTCGCTTAGTCGTGTCCGACTCTTAGCGACCCCATGGACTGCAGCCCACCAGGCTCCTCCATCCATGGGATTTTCCAGGCAAGAGTACTGGAGTGGGGTGCCATTGCCTTCTCCATATACTAACTGAAAGAAGCATGAATTTCCCATACATTTGGAAGTTAAAAACTCACTCCTGAAACAAAGGTGCAAACAGACTTTTCACAGAAAAGAATTGTCAATAAACAGAAAAAAGACTCATGACTCAGTGGTATGCAGTGGAACGCAGGAGATGGAGGTTTGACCCCTGGGGTTGGGAAGATCCCCTGGAGAAGGAAATGCAACTCATTCCAGTATTCTTAACCAGAAAATCCCATGGACAACGGAACCTGGCAGACTACAGTTCATGGTGTAGCAAAGAGGTGGACACGACCGAGCACAGCCTAGCAATAAGAAAGACTCAGCATCATTAAAATTATGAAATGCAAATGAAATCTCCAATTAGATGGCTTTTTAGTCCCAACAGATTGGCATATATTAACGAGCCTGACAATCTTAAGTGTTCAGGGGAAAGTAAACCTTTCCACAAATCGTATAGGTGGGAATATACTTTGGTACAAGCTTCTCTGGTGGCTCAGTGGTAAAAAAAAATTCTCCTGCCAATGTAGAAGATGTGAGTCAGGAAGATCCCCTGGAGAAGGAAATGGAAACCCACTCCAATAATCTTGCCTGAGAAATACCATGGATAGAAGAGCTTGGTGGGCTATAGTCCATGGCGTCGCAAGGAGTTGAGCATGACTTGGTGACTAAACAATGACAATAAGCACTTTGGAAAGAAACTGGCATTATAAAGTTGAGGATGTGCCAACTTTCTAACCCTGTGACTGAACTGAATATAAACCCTTCAGAATTTCTTGCACATTTTCACCAAGGGCACACATAAGAAGATCCTCAATCATGTTTGTAATACCAAAAATGCTGGATATAACCCAGGTGTCCATCAGCAAGAAATGGATAAATTATAGCATCAATATGAATGACTCACATTATTTTGAGCAAATAAAGAGTATTAAAAAATACTTTTTGCCTTTGTTTTCCTATTGGAGTAGTCGACTTTTTATGATTTACAAGTTTCCTTTGGTCATATTTGGAAGTAGGATTATTGGAGAAGGAAATGGCAACCCACTCCAGTATTCTTACCTGGAGAATCCTGTGGAGAGAGAAGCTTGCCAGGCTACAGTCCATGGGGTTGCAAAAAATTGGACATGACTGAGCGACTATCACTCATTCACTCATTCATTTGGTTTTTTCTCACTGCTTTGCACCAGGGGACTCATTAATGAGAGGATTTAAAACCTAGCTGTGTAGACCCCTACCCAGCTCTGGAGGACTTCAGCCTCTCTAGGCTCTTGCCAGCGAGACCAGCAAGGTCTCCCTTTCTTTGAAGTCACAGCCCTATGTGTAGCTATTCTCTGACTGCAGCGTGGGGGAACCTCCTCCTCTCAGAACTCACCAGTAGTAGAATTCTCATCACAGTGTGGACATTACATCACCTCTCCCCTGCCCAGCCCAAGAGAATCTTCCCTATTTTAAAGAGAAGGGAGAAATCTCTCTTCTGAGGGTGCTCTCTGGTTTCCTAAAGATAACAGGTTTTGGACAACAAGTAAAGCGAAAGCCCTCTTCTCTCTGTATCTTACCCTGTTATATGCCATTGTTCTCTTTACCCAGCTGTTGTTAAGATGCATCTGTACAGAGTTCAGAGGCCAGAAACAAGTTTCAAAGTGGGACCTGCCTCTGGTGTGTTTGTATGTATGTAGGTCATGTAGATATGTTCCTGTTCTTTCTATGAAGTTATCATTTTTGTACTGGGGTCTAACTCTGGACATCTGATTTTGAGTTTTCTGTGTTTCTGTTAGAGGAAATTATGTGATTAAGTCTGTACTCCTTTCTGTAGTTTTTGCCTTTGAAGTTTGAGTAGGCCTCTTTGAAACAGTCTACAATATATTTAAGACTATCAGCGGACTTCCTTGGCAGTCCAAAGCTTAAGATTCCACCTTTCAATGCAGGGGTTCACTCCCTGGTTGGGGAACTAAGGTCTCACATGCCATGGGGTGCAACCAAAAAAAAAAGAAAAGCTATCTTGTGGGAAATTCCTTGGTGGTCCAGTGGTTAAACGTCCATGCTTCCACTGCAGGGGGCATGGGTTCAACCCCTGGTCTGGGAACTAAGATCTCCGTGCCTCACATGTGGCAAAAAAAAAGACTATCTTGTGTTGGGGATGAAAAATCAGGCTAAAAAAAGAATCTTTCCAGTCTGTACATCTCCTTTTTAGTATGGTCATGAGGATTCTCCTGGTACTTTTGGTCTGTAGTGGCTAAAGATTGCAAGCTTCTTCTGTAATTGTGCTTTGGGACCCAGCCCAGAATCCTGTTAGGACTGAAGGTACTCGGGCCCCAGTTGGTGAATGTGTTGCGTGTTGCTGGCTCACTGTAGAGGCCTCCCCTGGGAATTGCCCTGCCCCAAAATAGCTATTTCCCCCATAGGTAGGCTCCTCTCCAATGACAGCCACAAAACAACATCTTATCTGTGATTTCTGAAGGTTCATCCCGGTATGAAAGTTTCTCATGGTATAGGCTGAAATCTTCGTTGCAGATGTGTTGAGTTCCAAGTGCTTCTGCTTCTACCCAGTCCTACTGGCCTCATTTCTATGCAAGATACTCCCTAATACAGGCAAATTTCTATATCAAAATCCATTTCCTGGAGTACCCTACCTAAGACATCATCTCTCTAGTGGACCACCACACCTTCAAAATTTGCCCTTTCAGGTTTTTAGTTATGGTTGTATTATAATAATATATTGTGCAATTGTATACATTGTATAACAATAATCTTAAAGACCTAGTAAGATATTCCTATATTTGAGTTTACATTACCTAATTTTTTTTCACAACTCCATGTGTTTGGAGGTAGGCACTATTATTCCCATTTTACAGCTGAGTAAATGGGAGATTTTTAGAATGGCTTATCTATTTTCACACACTACACATCCAGGCTAGTCTTCTATTGAGAAATGAGTTAAGAGACAGGAAATACAGCCCCAGGCATTTTCCTCAACTATCTCAAAAGGGCCATAAGATGATGCATTTGATTATGTTTCATTCAAATAAAAGAACCCCAAATAGAGGTCCTTATTACTCATGCAGGAAACTCTTGACTGTAACCTTGTCTCTGAAATAAGGATGGCTGTGATGTTATGCCAGATTTGTTAAACTCTTCCTGCCATTCTGCATCATTTTCTTGGACAGAATAGTATGAGTCTGTCTTTCAATGTCTCCATCTGTAATATACCAGTCAAAATTCCTTGACATTTGTATCTGATGCTGTTCCTTCATTTCACTGCTGATTAAAATGTCCTACACCTTTACAATCTTTGGTCCTTTTATTCGGTTACTTGAGAGAGCAACACAGGGTTTGAAGCAGATTTTTGAGCTTTCATTAAGTTACCTGGGTTTTGTTGTGTAATGATATTTTGCAAGCGTTTTTTTTTTTTTTCCTGTTAATAGCTACTATTTAAAAATCAAATCATTGTACTAACTAATTAATCTCCCACTATTGATGGACCAGGGACTTCGCTTGTGGCTCAGTTGTAAAGAATCTGCCTGCCAATTCTGGAGATGGGAGTTCAATCCCTGGGTCACGATGATCCCTTAGAGAAGGAAATGACAACCCACTCCAGTATTCTCACGGACAGAGGAACCTGAAATGCTACAGTCCATGAGTTCTCAAAAGTTCAGACATCATTTAGTGACTAAATAACAACATAGAGGGACCAAAGGCTGTGACTTTTTTTTTTTGTACTGTTTTACTAATGACACCTCATACATAATTAGATATATTTAATTGGCTTCTTCTTAATTTTTAATTAGGTTCAGTTCAGTTCAGTTCAGTGGCTCAGTCATGTCCGACTCTTTATGACCCCACGAATCATAGCATGCCAGGCCACACTGTCCATCAACAACTCCCGGAGTTCATTCAACCTCAAGTCCATCGAATCGGTGATGCCATCCAGCCATCTCATCTTCTGTCATCCCCTTCTCCTCCTTCCCCCAATCCCTCCCAGCATCAGAGTGTTTTCCAATGAGTCAACTCTTTGAATGAGGACACCAAAGTATTGGAGTTTCAGCTTTAGCATCAGTCCTTCCAATGAACACCCAGGATTGATCTCCTTTAGAATGGACTGGTTGGATCTCCTTGCAGTCCAAGGGACTCTCAAGAGTCTTCTCCAGCACCACAGTTCAAAAGCATCAATTCTTCGGCGATCAGCTTTCTTCACAGTCCAACTCTCACATCCATACATGACCACAGGAAAAACCATAGCCTTGACTAGATGGACCTTGGTTGGCAAAGTAATGTCTCTGCTTTTTAATATACTGTCTAGGTTGGTCATAACTTTCCTTCCAAGGAGTAAGTGTCTTTGAATTTCAAGGCTGCAATCAACATCTGCAGTGATTTTGGAGCCTCAAAAAATAAAGTCTGACACTATTTCCACTGTTTCCCCATCTATTTGCCATGACGTGATGGGACCAGGTGCCATGATCTTAGTTTTCTAAATGCTGAGCTTTAAGCCAACTTTTTCACTCTCCTCTTTCACTTTCATCAAGAGGCTTTTGAGTTCCTCTTCACTTTCTGCCACAAGGGTGGTGTCATCTGCATATCTGAGGTTATTGATACTTCTCCCAGAAATCTTGATTCCAGCTTGTGCTTCTTCCAGCCCAGCATTCCTCATGATGTACTTTGCATATAAGTTAAATAAGCAGGGTGACAATATACAGCCTTGACGTACTCCTTTTCCTATTTGGAACCCGTCTGTTGTTCCATGTCCAGTTCTAACTGTTGCTTCCTGACCTGTATACAGGTTTCTCAAGAGGCAGGTCAGGTGTTCTGGTATTCCCATCTCTTTCAGAATTTTCCACAGTTTCTTGTGATCCACACAGTCAAAGACTTTGGCATAGTCAATAAAGCAGAAATAGATATTTTACTGGAAGTCTCTTCCTTTTCCCATGATCCAGAGGATGTTGGCAATTTGATCTCTGGTTCCTCTGCCTTTTCTAAAACCTGCTTGAACATCTGGAAGTTCACGGTTCAAGTATTCCTGAAGCCTGGCTTGGAGAATTATGAGTATGACTTTACTAGCTTGTGAGATGAGTGCAATTGTGTGGTATTTTGAGCACTATTTGGCATTGCCTTTCTTTGGGATTGGAATGAAAACTGGCCTTTTCCAGTCCTGAGGCCACTGCTGAGTATTCCAAATTTGCCGGCATATTGAGTGCAGCACTTTCACAGCATCACCTTTCAGGATTTGAAATAGCTCAACTGGAATTCCATCTCCTCCACTAGCTTAGTTCATAGTGATGATTTCTAAGGCCCACTGACTTCACATTCCAAGATGTCTGGCTCTAGGTCAGTGATCACACCATCGTGATTCTCTTGGTCGTGAAGATCTTTTTGTATAGTTCTTCTGTGTATTCTTGCCACCTCTTCTTAATATCTTCTGCTTCTGTTATGTTCATACCATTTCTGTCCTTTATTGAGCCCATCTTTGCATGAAATATTCCCTTGATATCTCTCATTTTCTTGAAGAGATCTCTAGTCTTTCCTATTCTGTTTTTTCCTCTATTTCTTTGCATTGATCACTGAGGAAGGCTTTGTTATCTCTCCTTGCTATTCTTTGGAACTCTGCATTCAGATGCTTATATCTTTCCTTTTCTCCTTTGCTTTTCGCTTCTCTTCTTTCACAGCTATTTGTAAGGCCTCCTCAGACAGCTGTTTTGCTTCTTTGCATTTCTTTTCCATGGGAACGGTCTTGGTCCCTGTCTCCTGTACAATGTCACGAACCTCCGTCCAGAGTTCATCAGGCACTCTATCTATCAGATCTAGTCCCTTAAATCTATTTCTCACTTCCACTGTATAATCATAAGGGATTTGATTTAGATCCTATCTGAATGGTCTAGTGGTTTTCCCTACTTTCAATTTAAGTCTGAACTTGGCAATAAGGAGTTCATGATCTGAGCCACAGTCAGCTCCCGGTCTTGTTTTTGCTGACTGTTTAGAGCTTCTCCATCTTTAGCTGCACAGATTATAATCAGTCTGACATAGGTGTTGACCATCTGGTGATGTCCATGTGTAGAGTCTTCTCTTGTGTTGTTGGAAGAGGGTGTTTGCTATGACCAGTGTGTTCTCTTGGCAAAACTCTGTTAGCCTTTGCCCTGCTTTATTCCCTGCTCCAAGGCCAAATTTGCCTGTTACTCCAGGTGTTTCTTGACTTCCTACTTTTGCATTCCAGTCCCCGGTAATGAAAAGGACATCTTTTTTGGGTGTTACGTTAGGATTCTAGAAATGGGATACTGTATCAAAAGTTACAAATCCTTTGACCTCCTTGATAGTACTAAATTTCTTTTCATAGTTTGTTTGCCCTTTTTGTCAATTTAAATTTATTTCTACTATCAATATACACAAACAGCTTTTCTAGGAAAAATATGTCAAATTGATATATTCAAATGTTATGTTTTATAATTTCTATTCAGTGGTTGGTTTTTCTTATTGTCATTTTAGGGCTCTTTATACATTAAGAATATTTACCTTTTATATATCATTCTTGGATCCAATGTCTTTCCTGTTCCGCAATTTGCCTTTTTGTGCATTCTCATTAGAATCTCTATATCTGTTTTGTTTCATTGATCCAGATTCAGTTTTGTGAACAACTATACTAATTGGGTCATCATAAATTTAGAAGGCATTTTAATATATAGGATATAAATTGCTACTCATCTTCATCATCAAATTATTCGCAATAATTATTCACAGTTTAAGCTTCGAGATAAGCTTCAAATTATTATTATCATTTTTCAAATTGTAAAAAAACTAAGTTGGGATTTAAATGCTAATATATCTATAAGAATGTGCACCATATCATTTATAAAATAACAAAAGAATGGGCACAATGCTTGTGTCCATTAATAAGGAAATTGTAATTAATTGATTGAAAGGATGATATCAATTAATTCATAAAGTAATTTTTAAAGGAGTCTCAGTACAAGTAATGAGTATAAGGTATTTATAACTCAGCAAAGAGACAGTGTTATTAGGGTAGGTGACTTATGTTCCTAGAGGTTAAGGGATTAAACTGGGGGAGGAGGTAAGAACTGATTATGGATTTCTTTGACAGACAGAAAGAAAGGAAGTTTAGTGTGATTTGAAGATTATGGGAAGTTGTGAAAGACTTTGAACAAGTGACTGATTTGTTGAAATTAACATTTAATAACAAGAAGAACTAGCACTGATTATGTCATTGTTGCTGCTGCTGCTGCTGAGTCACTTCAGTCGTGTCCGACTCTGTGCGACCCCAAAGACAGAAGCCCACCAGGCTCCCCCTTCCCTGGGATTCTCCAGGCAAGAACACTGGAGTGGGTTGCCATTTCCTTCTCCAATGTGTGAAAGTGAAAAGTGAAAGTGAAGTCGCTCAGTCGTGTCCGACCCTTAGCGACCCTACGGACTGCAGCCTACCAGGCTGCTGCATGCATGGGATTTTCCAGGCAAGAGTACTGGAGTGGCTTGCCATATGCTAGGAATTCTTCCAACTACTTTATAATTCACGAGAAACTCCATGCACTTGGTATTACTCTCACCCTACTCTGCCTCTAGCAAAATCGTGACACACTGGGACCAAGTTCTTTTTCAACGTTACATAGCTGAAACGTGGCAATATGGCTTCAGAGTTCACATTCATTTATACCTGCAGACTTTTTCTCTTCTTTTCCATCACTCCCCAGCAACACCAAACAAGAACAACAAACATCAAACAAACAAATCTGCTACAAGAAGATTTTTTCCAAGACTTTTTTTTCAAGGTCATTTTCCCCTCTAAGAATTTCCATAGACTAGAGCCCAAGTTCATTTGAGAAATCATCAAAGTCATAGCTATGCTTAAAGCAAAACCAACCTTTATTGTCTGATTATACATGATGCAAAGATAGGACTTTCTGAAACTGTACCCAGGGCTCAAGTAAAATCACTTCATGTGTCTCCAAGTGGTTATTCTTGTTTCTTAGAAAATTAGTGAGTACTTATAAATAAAAATCTAAGAACAGACTTCATAGAATCTTTTAAAGTGGTGCTAAAAAGCTTAACTTTGGTAAGACTGTTTCTTAGAAAGGCTCTATTTTTAATATTATGTATAGTTTATATTATTATTATTACCTCACCATGCTGACAGTTTGTCTTAGTGAAATCTCTCAAAAGACAAATAATGCTTTGAAAATGTGTTGACTAAAAGAAATTTCCAGGAAAAAAACAATGTTACTGTCAAAAGCATCATAAAACTGCTACTAATGGTGGAGGGGCAAGTTTAATCTTACAGCAATTGACGTCTAAACCCATATTCTGCATAATTGGTGTCCCAAGTTTTGTTTCAAATAGAAATTAGTAATAAAATGAAATTGCTGAAATTTCAATGATCAATAAAAAGCTAGCTGTCATATAATATCACAAATGAGGTCTACTCCAGACAGTCATGTTGTACTAGTCATTAGCCCAGTGTTCAGGTATAAAAATGGTATATTTCAGAGGGATTTACAAATTTGAAGAGGTATTTCTATTCCGGGAAGAGGACGATGTGAGAAAACTTTGTGAAACTCATCAGGAGAACATAATGGACAAAATCTTTTATACTGAGGGGTCCCACAGCATTTATAAAACACGTTCAGCATTGCTCTCCCAATTCCATAGGTGATACTCTTAGAATTGCTGTCAACTTCTCTTTCAGTTTTGACCTTGACACATCAGTCATTACCCATCTCGCTTTCTCACTTCTTTGAACGTATACTCTATAGACCCTTTTTCATTAGCAAACTCACCATGAGCAAAACACGTGATTGCCATTGTGATTTTATGGATAGTCATTTTTCCTCCTCTTTCTTCTTTTGAGTACCCCCCAAAATAACTTCTGACATTAACTCATTTGCTTCATTCAGGTATCTCTCCATCCACCCAGTTGACAAGCATATAGAAGCAACTATAGCATACAGAATATAGAATTGGAAGTCAGATTGCTTAAGTCTGTCTCCTAGTTCTGTCAATTTTTATTCCTAGGCATGCTAAGTTGCTTCAGTTGTATCCAACTCTTTGCTACCCCATGGGCTGTAGCCTGCCAGGCCCCTCTATACATGGGATTCTCTAGGCAAGAATACTGGAATGGGTTACCATGTCCTCTCCAAGGGATCTTTCCAATCCAAGAATCGAACCTGCATCTCTTATGCCTCCTGCGTTGGCAGACGGATTCTTTACCACTTGGGAATCCCTTTTATTCATATAATCTTGAAGAATTTATTTAACCTCTTTCTTTGATGCTCTTATCAATAGAACATAAAAATAAATAAACCACCTTTGTGGAGCTGTTTCAATAATTGAAGGGGCTAATTGATAACAATGCTGTTAAGTGCTTCAAAGTAGAGGTAAATGGTGCCACGAGAGCTTAAAATAGGAATTTGACCTAGTCAGGTAAGTCAGAGGCAGAAACCATGGGATGTTCTACTTCAGAACAAAGCCAAAGAATGAGTTCACATGAACTTGGTCAAAAAGGCGAGAATGTGAAAAACATAAGTAATGTATTTGGTAGAAATCAGGATGAGTACAAATAGAGAGGGAAGGTTAGTCACTAAGTTGTGTCCAACTCTTGAGACCCCATGGTTTGTAGCCCACCAGGCTCCTCTGTCCATGGGATTTCCCAGGCAAAAATACTAGAGTGGGTTTCCATTTTCTTCTTCAAGGGATCTTCCTGACCCAGGATTGAACCTTTGTCTCCTGCATTGAAGGTAGATTCTTTACTTGACTGAGCCACCAGGGAAGCCCATAGACACATCAGGCTATTTTAAGAAAAGAATTCAAGAGAAAGACAATGGGAGAGTGCATTCAGTTCAGTTCAGTTCAGTCGCTCAGTCGTGTCCGACTCTCTGCGACCCCATGAATCACAGCACGCCAGGCCTCCCTGTCCATCACCAACTCCCGGAGCTCACTCAAGCTCATGTCCATCGAGTCGGTGATGCCATCCGGCCATCTCATTCTCTGTTGTCTCCTTCTCCTCCCGCCCCCAATCCTTCCCAGCATCAGACTCTTTTCCAGTGAGTCAACTCGTCTCATGAGGTGGCCAAAGTATTGGAGTTTCAGCTTTAGCATCAGTCCTTCCAATGAACACCCAGGACTGATCTCCTTTAGAATGGACTAGCTGGATCTCCTTGCAGTCCAAGGGACTCTCAAGAGTCTTCTCCAGCACCACAGTTCAAAAGCATCAATTCTTCGGCGATCAGCGTTCTTCACAGTCCAACTCTCACATCCATACATGACCACGGGAAAAACCATAGCCTTGACTAGATGGACCTTGGTTGGCAAAGTAAGTCTCTGCTTTTTAATATGCTATCTAGGTTGGTCATAAAGGTGGTAAAAGAAATCCAACCAGTCCATTCTAAAGGAGATCAATCCTGGGTGTTCATTGGAAGGACTGATGCTAAAGCTGAAACTCCAATACTTCGGCCACCTCATGCGAAGAGATGACTCACTGGAAAAGACTCTGATGCTAGGAGGGATTGGGGACGACAGAGAATGAGATGGCTGGATGGCATCACCGACTCGATGGACATGAGCTTGAGTGAACTCCGGGAGTTGGTGATGGACAGGAAGGCCTGGCGTGCTGTGATTCATGGGCTCACAAAGAGTCGGACACGACTGAGCGACTGAACTGAACTGAACCGAACTGAAAAGAGATGGAGAGAAGTGGATGGATTTAAGAGACCTCTAGGAAGTGAAATTGCCAGAACGTGGAATGAACTGTATGTACTGGGAGACGGAGGATGAGGAAGAGGAGGGTGTTATGATTCAGGTCCCAGGCTTCTGAAACCTGTGACTCAAAAGATAGAAGGTCAAGTGTTTGATTTGGGACATTTTGCATTTCAGGCCCCAAAAGGACAAAATCTGAAGGACTGGTTTCATTTATCGTTAACTATTTTTGACAACTTTACAGTCAAATTTAGCCTTTGAAGTCTAGCATTCAATGATTTTTACCAATTCCTAGTGTTTCTACTCTTCCCCTCTCTAAGGTGTCCCATTCAAGCTAAGCACATCACTGTCTTTGGACATTTAACCTACTCCCTCTCTGTTTCTCCCCACATATTCTTATTTTGTTTCTTTTTGAAATTTTTTAAAACCTCCTTCAAGTAGCCTTTCACAATTAGTCCATCTAATGATGATAAAAATCTGCTTTCAGTTCCATCTGTATGCCCAGCACTGTAGTGCTTATTTGTATGCAATTTGAACTTACTAAAACATGGCTTTAAAAAAGCATTTTCCTTATTTTGTGTGTGTAGTTTTCCTCTTTCTCTGTACTGTATATTGCCTCAGATCAAGAATCAAATGTTCTATTTATGTTCCACTTGTCCTTTTTTCCCCTAGAACAATCTGCAAGATTACTGGAACAAACAAAAAATAAATTTGGTCTGTGACCAAATTTTAAAAGATAGGTGGGAGGAGGTAGGAAAATGACTGACTAATGCCTGGTTTGTTCATTGTCTCAAAGCCACAGAAATCTTTCATTACTATTCCATTTCAAATTTTTTTCCCTTGTACCCATCTCAGTGGATGGGATTCATTCAGAAATGTCAAAAAGTAACAAGTCAATATGGAATAGTAGAACAAGCATGAGTGTTGGACACAAAGATTAGGTTTTATTGATCTCTCACCTTGGACATATTACTTAACCTCTTTGAGTCTGAATCTCATTTTCAAAATGGAACTCTTAATATCTAACCTACATATTAGTTCACAGTCTCATTTGTCCCTTTGCATCCTAGCTTCATCAACCTGCATAAATACATTCATAATCTAAATATGTATTTCCAGTTAAACTTGATGCTGTCTCCTTATATTAGTATTTGCAGAAATCAACATTTTAAATAAATTTAACATGACCTTAGAAATAATATTAAAACACAATAACTCTCAGAAACTTCTATAAAGGTCAAACAGACACTTTCAATGCCAAAATATTCTAGAACTGGAAAGTGACAAATATATTAGGACACCCACAAAGAAACCTGTTTTCACTTTGGAGTAAATATTTCTTTCTCACGAAAAGATTGCTGCATTGCATGGAGAAAACTGCCAAAATGTAGAGGAAGTTAAGCAATGTCAGCATGCAATTAAAAATAAATTAGTCATAGCTGTGATCAAGGGGATTTCCAAACTGCATTTGAGGAGATCACAAAAATTAGCATTAAGCTATCATTGAAAAGCAAAAAAAAAAAAAAAAAAAAAAATGCTTAAGTCATTTTAAGTGAGAACTTAAGAATTCAGTGAATATGCAGGGTGATGTTCACTTTTTAAAATTTTTCTTCAATCTATACCAAATTTATCAATCTATAAATCAGAAACTTCTATATTCAGTTTATAGAATCATTAACATTGAAAATATATGTTTTGAAGTAAACATATTGTCAAAGTTTTAAGGTTTTTCCTAACCAGGCGATAAAATGATCCACACACAATTTCTTTAACTCTATAAATAGCTATTTTTCTCTATATTAATATTATATTAGCATTGTTTTTCAAATATATTTTATAGCTCTAAGCAAAAGTTTCAAGTGTGAGAATTGGATTTTAACTTGAAAAACAGCAGAAACATCACTTGGGCAAATTTTGTTGAAATCCAAAAAAATTATAAAAGAGTTCCTCTTGTGGACTTTTTTCTTATACATGGTGAAACAGTTTTGGTCTTTATCTGAAGACAGAAGCTGATGGAAAGTTGGCAGGCACCCTAATCCCATAGTTATCAGGAATGCTGGCTAAGCCTGCCCTTCTTGGCTGCCAGACTCCTCCAAAGACACATCATCCCGGGGTGTATTCTGGGAAGGTAAACCCTTGTGTTTGTAGCATTTCCCCAGCCCCTCAAGGCACTACTTGCTCAGGGATTTGACTGCCAGATGCAGCCCATTCTCTCTTTTTCTCTCTCTTTAAAAAAATTATAATTACTTTAAAATATTGAAGTATAATGGCTCACAATATTGTAATACTGTGTTAGTTACTATATGTGGAATTTAAAAAGGAATACAAGCAGAAACAGACTGACATCGAAACAAATTTATGGTTACCAAAGGGGACATTCAGTTCAGTCGCTCAGTTGTGTCCAGCTCTTTGTGACCCCATGGACTGCAGCACACCAGGCTTCCCTGTCCATCACCAACTCCCCGGAGATTGTTTAAACTCATGTCCATCAAGTCAGTGATGCCATCCAACCATCTCATCCTGTGTCGTCCCATTCTCCTAGTGCCTTCAATCTTTCCCATTATCACAGTCTTTTCCAGAGTCAGTCCTTCACATCAGGTAGCCAAAGTATTGGAGTTTTAGTATCAGTCCTTCCAATGAATATTTGGGTTTTATTCCTGTTATGATTGACTGGTTTGATCTCCTTGCAGTTCAAGGGACTCTTGAGAGTCTTCTCCAACACCATAGATCAAAAACATCAATATTTTGGCACTTAGCTTTCTTTATGGTCCAACTCTCACATTCATGCATGACTACTGGAAAAATCATAGCTTTGACTATACAGAACTTTGTTGGCAAAGTAATATCTCTGCTTTTTACTATGCTGTCTAGATTTGCCATAGCTTTTCTTCCAAGGAGCAAGCATCTTTTAATTTCATGGTTTTAGTCATCATCTGCAGTGATTTTGGAGCCCAAGAAAATAAGGTCTGTCACTGTTTCCCTTTTTTTCCCCCATCTACTTACCATGAAGTGATGGGAACAGATTCCATGATCTTAGTTTTCTGAATGTTGAGTTTTAAGCCATTTTTTTCCACTTTCCTCTTTCACTTTCCTCAAGAGCCTCTTTAGTTCTTCTTCACTTTCTGCCATAAGGGTGATGTCATCTCTATATCTGAGGTTATTGCTATTTCTCCTGGCAATCTTGATTCCAGCTTGTGCTTCAACCAGCATGAACATTTTGCATGATGTACTCTGCATAGAAGTTAAGTAAGCAGAGTGACAATATACAGCCTTGATATACTCCTTTTCCAATTTTGAACCAGTCTGTTGTTCTAACTATTGCTTCTTGACCTGCATACAGGTTTCTCAGGAGACAGGTAAGGTGGTCTGGTATTCCCATCTCTTTCAGGCAGGTAAGCTGGTCTGATATTCCCATCTCTTTTCCCAAAGAGAAAAGGGGGTGGATAAATTAGGAGTATAACAATTTTTCTCCAGGGGCTTCCCAGGTGGCTCAGCACTAAAGATTCTGCCTGCCAATGTAAGAGATATGGGTTCAATCCCTGGGTTGAGAAGATTCCCTGGAGAAGGAAAAGACAACCCACTGCAGTGTTCTTGCCTGGGAAATCCCATAGACAGAGGAGCCTTGTGGGCTACAGTCCATGGGGTCGCAAAAGAGTCAGTCACAACTTAGCAACTAAACAACAACAATTTTCTTTCAAGCCTTAAAATTATTAAATGAGGTCTATTCACATTATTGAGCCCATCTTTGCAAGAAATGTTCCCTTGGAATCACTAATTTTCTTGAAGAGATCTCTTGTTTTTCCTATTCTGTTGTTTTCCTCTATTTCTTGGCATTGATCTCTGAGGAAGGCTTTCTTATCTCTCCTTGCTATTCTTTGGAACTCTGCATTCAGATGCTTCTATCTTTCCTTTGCTCCTTTGCTTTTCGTTTCTCTTCTTTTCAGAGCTATTTTTAAGGCCTCCTCAGGCAGCCATTTTGCTTTTTTGCATTTTTTTTCCATGGGGATGGTCTTGGTCCCTGTCTCCTGTACAATGTCATGAACCTCTGTCCAGAGATAATCAGGCACTCTATCTTCAATCTATTTATCACTTCCACTATATAATCATAAGGGATTTGATTTAGGTTATATCTGAATGGTCTAGTGGTTTTTCCTACTTTCTTCAATTTCAGTCTGAATTTGGCAATAAGGAGTTCATGATCTGAGCCACAGTCAGCTCCTGGTCTTGTTTTTGCTAACTGTACACAGCTTCTCCATCTTTGGCTGAAAAGAATATAATCAATCTGATTTCGGTGTTGACCATCTGGTGATGTCCATGTGTAGAGTCTTCTCTTGTATTGTTGGAAGAGGCTGTTTGCTATGACCAGTGCATACTCTTGGCAAAACTCGATTAGCCTTTGCCCTGCTTCATTCATGCGACAAGGCCAAATTTGCCAGTTACTCCAGGTGTTTCTTGACTTCCTACTTTTGTATTCCAGTCCCCTATAATGAAAAGGACATCTTTTTTGGACCTAACAGAAGCAGAAGATATTAAGAAGAGGTGGCAAGAATACACAGAAGAACTGTACAAAAAAGATCTTCACGACCAAGATAATCACGATAACGTGATCACTGACCTAGAGCCAGACATCTTGGAATGTGAAGTCAAGTGGGCCTTAGAAAGCATTACTACGAACAAAGCTAGTGGAGGTGATGGAATTCCAGTTGAGCTATTTCAAATCCTGAAATATGATGCTGTGAAAGTGCTGCACTCAATATGCCAGCAAATTTGGAAAGCTCAGCAGTGGCCACAGGACTGGAAAAGGTCAGTCTTGATCCCAATCTCAAAGAAAGGCAATGCCAAAGAATGCTCAAACTACCACACAATTGCACTCATCTCACACTCTAGTAAGGTCATGCTCAAAATTCTCAAAGCCAGGCTTCAGCTATATGTGCACCATGAACTCCTAGATGTTCAAGCAGGTTTTAGAAAAGGCAGAGGCACCAGAGATCAAATTGCCAACATCTGCTGGATCATGGAGAAAGCAAGAGAGTTCCAGAAAAACATCTATTTCTACTTCATTGACTGTGCCAAAGCCTTTGACTGTGTGGATAACAATAAACTGTGGAAAATTCTGAAAGAGATGGGCATACCAGACCACCTGACCTGCTTCTTGAGAAACCTGTATGCAGGTCAGGAAGCAACAGTTAGAACTGGACATGGAACAACAGACTGGTTCCAAATAGGAAAAGGAGTATGCCAAGGTTGTATATTGTCACCCTGCTTATTTAACTTATATGCAGAGTACATCATGAGGAACGCTGGGCTTGAAGAAACACAAGCTGGAATCAAGATTGCTGGGAGAAATATCAATAACCTCAGATATGCAGATGACACTACCCTTATGGCAGAAAGTGAAGAGGAACTCAAAAGCCTCTTGATAAAAGTGAAAGAGGAGAGTGAAAAGGTTGGCTTGAAGCTCAACATTCAGAAAACGAAGATCATGGCATCTGGTCCCATCACTTCATGGGAAATAGATGGGAAAACAGTGGAAACAGTGTCAGACTTTATTTTTTTGGGCTCCAAAATCACTGCAGATGGTGATTGCAGCCATGAAATTAAAAGGTGCTTACTCCTTGGAAGGAAAGTTATGACCAACCTAGATAGCATATTAAAAAGCAGAGACATTACTTTGCCAACCAAGGTCCGTCTAATCAAGGCTATGGTTTTTCCCGTGGTCATGTATGGATGTGAGAGTTGGACTGTGAAGAAAGCTGATCGCCGAAAAATTGATGTTTTTGAACTGAGGTGCTGGAGAAGACTCTTGAGAGTCCCTTGGACTGCAAGGACATCCAACCAGTCCATTCTAAAGGAGATCAGTCCTGGGTGTTCATTGGAAGGACTGATGTTGAAGCTGAAACTCCAATACTTTGGCCACCTCATGAGAAGAGTTGACTCACTGGAAAAGACTCTGATGCTGGGAAGGATTGAGGGTGGGAGGAGAAGGGGACGACAGAGAATGAGATGGCTGGATGGCATCACCAACTCGATGGAGGTGGGTTTGAGTGAACTCTGGGAGTTGGTGATGGACAGGGAGGCCTGGCGTGCTGTGATTCATGGGGTCGCAAAGAGTCGGACATGACTGAGTGACTGAACTGAACTGAACTGAACTGATTCACATTATGAAAGATAATTCATTTCACTCAAAGTATACTGGTTGATGGAGAAGGCAATGGCAACCCACTCCAGTACTATTGCCTGGAAAATCCCATGGATGCAGGAGCCTGGTAGGCTGCAGTCCATGGGGTGGCGAAGAGTAGGACACGACTGAGCGACTTCACTCTCACTTTTCACTTTCCTGCATTGGAGAAGGAAATGGCAACCCACTCCAGTGTTCTTGCCTGGAGAATACCAGGGATGGGGAAGTCTGGTGGGCTGACATCTATGGGGTCACACAGAATCGGACACGACTGAAGTGACTTAGCAACAGCAGCAGCATACTGGTTGAACTATAAAGTTCAACTATAAAGTTGGACTATAAAGAAAGCTGAGCACCGAAGAATTGATGCTTTTGAACCGTGGTGTTGGAGAAGACTCTTGAGAGTCCCTTGGACTGCAAGGAGATCCAGCCAGTCCATCCTGAAGGAGATTAGTCCTGGGTGTTCATTGGTAGGACTGATTTTGAACCTGAAGCTCCAATACTTTGGCCACCTGATGCGAAGAGCTGACTGATTTGAAAAGGCCCTGATGCTGGGAAAGGTTGATGGCAGGAGGAGAAGGGGATGACAGAGGATGAGATCGTTGGATGGCATCACCGACTCATTGAACATGGGTTTGGGTGAACTCCAGGAGTTGGTGATGGACAGAGAGGCCTGGCGTGCTGTGATTCATGGTGCCACAAAGAGTTGGAGATGACTGAGCGAATGAACTGAACTGATACTGGTTGAAATGATTGTCTTCTAACAAATGCATTTACAGCAACATCTAGTCTGGTATTTGACCCCAAAATCAGATGTCATGACCTAGCCAAGTTAGCACATTTAATTAACCACCATACCTACACTGCCACCTCTGTTCACCAAGCTCTTTCTCTCTCTTACTGTCAATTAAATTGTCACATCTCTGTGTGTGCTCATTTGCTCAGTCATGTCCTATTCTTTGTGGCCATTTCCTCCTTTAGTGGATCTTCCCAACTCAGGGTTTAATCTGCATCTCTTGTGTCACCTGCATTGGCAAGTGGGTTCTTTTGGATAATCTCCTTCCAAGTCTAGGTCATATCCCTCCTTTATATGCTCCCAGAGAGCTCTGTATTTATCCATCAAAGTTGTGTTTTAATTCAGAATCATGTGTTTGGCTCTTCTCATGAGGACAGAAGACATATCTAATTGTTCAATACTGTGATCACTGGTCCCAGGCACTGTGTTGTACAAGGTGAATGGTCAATCAAAACCAATGAATCAATGAACGTTCTTAATTAGAATTAAAGAAAGCACAATTAATGAATACTTGAAATCTCCATGTGTCTACTGAGTGTTATTTATAACATATTTATAACTATCACGCCCCTGTTTCAAATGTTTCATCTGTAATAATTATCAGGGATAGACCAATAACATTTGCTGGATGCTTCCAATAAGACAAGAAGGCACTCTATATTAACTCATTCTATCAGGCGGCTCTTAATACCATCTCAGATCCTTTCAGCCTCACTGTGTCCAAGGCTCTTGGTCACAACTTCTGCTCCATTCCTGGTAATGGCAAAATTAATTTTTCTGGAACACCCCGAGTTCACTGTGTCTTAGGCATCCCTGTTACATCTCCCTTTCCAGCACCAGGGTTTTTCTTTCTGCGGCTGCTGAGATATAATCATTTCAGGATTCCGTACTTGCCCAAACTGGAAATATGGGGGAGATAAAGCACTGAGGAACAAATCTTCGACCAGGGAGACAGAAGAAAAAGTCTCTTCACCTCTCCAATCAACCCTACCTTTCACAGACTGTCCTGAGACATCACAGTTCACAAGGCCCACTGGGCGATGGTCACGTGGCATTGAGTTGACATATTACCTGGGACTGGGCAAGGGTCACTTGCATACCATCCATTTTCCCTCTCTCTTTTCCTGCTTCACTCCTCTTTTCCCTCATTCTGGCTTTTGTGGCTTTGAAATCCTCAACACGGTCTTTTTCTTAAAAACTTTTAATTTTGTATTGGGGTATAGCTGATTAACAAGTGATACTGTGATAGTTTCAGGTGAACAGTGAAGGTACGCAGCCATACATATGCATCTGTCCATTCTCCCTCTAACTCCCCTCCCATCTTGGCTGTCGCATAACACTGAGCAGAGTTCCATGGGCTGTATAGTAGGTCCTTGTTGGTTTTCCATTTTACATATAACAGTGCGTACATGTAATCTTGACATATAAGCTTCTGCCTTAGGCTATGCTTTCTGAAACACCTGGGCTAAAACATTCGTTTAATACTCACAGTAGGAGGATAAGAACCAGTTTGTGTCTTAAATGCTCGTCTTGGCTGCTGTGTGTTAACAGATAGAAGAGGGAGAAAAGAAGGAGGACGTAGTTAGGAATTTATGGCATGGTCTTACTGAAAGATAACCGAGACTTGGGAGTGAATGACAGCTGCAGAGCTGAAAATAGGTGGGAAATTTTGAAATCCAGCTTACGCTTCCTTCCCAGTCCTTTTCATGTGCACTGTTATTGTTTCTTTGTTTCTTTACACAATTGCCTGTTCAACTGTGAATGGTCTATCAGAATTGCTAGCTTGTTTCAAAAATGTAGTATCTTTCTGTTGTATGAATTTGGCAGAATGACAAATCCAGAAATTTAGAAAACCATACAAATATGTGTGTGTGTATATACACAAATGACCTAATTTCATTTCTTTTTATGGTTGAGTAATATATATGTATCACTTCTTTATCCATTCAGCTGTTGATGGACATTTAGGTTGTTTCCATGTCTTAGCTGTTGTAAATAGTGCTACAATGAACATTGGGGTACATGTGTTCTTTTGAATCATTGTTTTCTCAGGATATACACCCAGTAGTGTGATTGCTGGCTCAAATGGTATTTTTCACTTTTAGTTTTTTTTTAAGGAAACTATATCTCCAAGAAGATCCAACCAGTCCATTCTAAAGGAGATCAGTCCTGGGTGTTCATTGGAGGGACTGATCCTAAAGCTGAAGCTCCAATTCTTTGGCCACCTCATGCGAAGAGTTTGACTCACTGGAAAAGACTCTGATGCTGGGAGGGATTGGGGGCAGGAGGAGAAGGGGACGACAGAGAATGAGATGGCTGGATGGCATCACCGACTCGATGGAGGTGGGTTTGAGTGAACTCTGGGAGTTGGTGATGGACAGGGAGGCCTGTGTTGTTGTTCGTGTGGTCACAAAGAGTCGGACACGACTGAGCGAATGAACTGAACTGAACTGAGTTCAGTTTACATTCCCACCAACAGTGCAGGAGGGCTCCCTTTTTTCCACACCCACTCCAGCATTTATTATTCATAGATTTTTTGGTGATGGCCACTCTGACCAGCTTTTTCCTTAATCATCTAAGCCTTAATTTGTCTCATGAAAACTAGCATGATGATATTCTAATATTTGCAGAATTTGGGCTGTGAGAGAATATTCCTGGACTAAGCCAGGAGCAGAGGGGTTTGGAGATTCATTTATTTGATTCATTGATTCATTTCCTTTATTCAGCAAATAGCTGCTGTGTTTGCTTGTGATAGGCATGGTTCTTGCTGTTGGATGTGGCAGGGAGAAAGCAGACACACCTATTGCCCACGGCAATTCATAACACCGTGGAAGAAGCAGAAGGTAAGAGCAGATGTGAGAAAAGTTAGGAAGATGAAAGTGGGATGGGGGTATGGAGGTAGCAGAAAGCACTTCTTTGGAAGAGTGTCAGATGGAGCTTCCCTGAGGAGATATTTGGGAAGAGACCTGACAAAAGGGAAGGGAGGAGTAATGAGAATAGCTGGGATGTGAGGGTGGGAGTCATTCTAGGTAGAAGTAAAAGCAAATGCAATGGGCTGAATGAGAATTCTTTTGGCTTCTTTAAAGCAAATCAGGAGATGCAAAGGCATTCAGTTCAGTTCAGTTCAGTTGCTCAGTCATGTCCGACTCTTTGCGACCCCATGAATCACAGCACACCAGGCTTCCCTGTCCATCACCAACTCCCAGAGTTCACTCAAACCCACCTCCATCAAGTCGGTGATGCCATCCAGCCATCTCATTCTCTGTCGTCCCCTTCTCCTCCTGCCCCCAATCCCTCCCAGCATCAGAGTCTTTTCCAGTGAGTCAACTCTTTGAACAAATATTGGCTGAGCAAAAAAAAAAAATCTACTACACAGGAGGAACCACAATAACTTCTATCATCATCACCATCCTTATCAATATTATCAATTATGGGACAAAGGCAATGCAATTGAGATCATATAGCACATCCTTTTGTGTTTATTTTTGCTTCAGCTTAACAATTTAGTACACTTTATGTAGTTCTTTTTAAAATATGAGCTTATGTTTGTCACAATGACAAACTTAGAAAAATAATTTTTAATCTTTTTATTTATTTTTTAAAATTTATTTATTTTAATTGGAGGCTAATTACTTTACAACATTGTATTGGTTTTGCCATACATTGACATGAATCTGACCCGGATGTACATGTGTTCCCCATCCTGAACCCCCCTCCCACCTCCCTCCCCATCCCATCCCTCTGGGTCATCCCAGTGCACCAGCCCCGAGCATCCTGTATCATGCATTGAACCTGGACTGGCGATTTGTTTCACATATGATAATATACATGTTTCAATGCCATTCTCCCAAATCATCCCACCCTCGCCCTCTCCCACAGAGTCCAAAAGACTGTTCTATACATCTTTGTCTCTTTTGCTGTCTCATATACAGGGTTATCATTACCATCTTTCTAAATTCCATATATATGCGTTAGTATACTGTATTGGTGTTTTACTTTCTGGCTTACTTCACTCTGTATAATAGGCTCCAGTTTCATCCACCTCATTAGAACTGATTCAAATGTATTCTTTTTAATTGCTGAGTAATACTCCATTGTGTATATGTACCACAGCTTTCTTATCCATTTGTCTGCTGATGGATATCTAGATTGCTTCCATGTCCTGGCTATTATAAACAGTGCTCCGATGAAAATTGGAGCACATGTGTCTCTTTCAATTCTGGTTTCCTCGGTGTGTATGCCCAGCAGTGGGATTGCTGGGTCATATAAACTTCCTGATTCAAGAATCCTGTCCTTTATTACTATTTAGAACCAGATGGATCCACCCAATGGGTACAGATAGGATTGTGGTGGGCAAATTTAGCAGATTTCAGCAGCTCTTACTGACTACAAAAGGGAGAGCCAGCTTGATATTACCTCTGTAAGTGCAGGTAACTTAATAAAGTGGACTGTGATTCCCAGGTAGTGCAGTGGTAAAGAATCCATATGACAACATAGCAGATGCAAGAGGTGCAGGTTTAATTCCTGGGTTTTGAAGATACCCTTGAGTAGGAAATGGCAACCTGCTCCAGTATTCTTGTTTGGAAAATTCCATGAACAGGGGAATCTGGTGCACTACAGTTCATGGGGCTGTAAAGAGTCAGACACGACTGAGTACCTGAGCACTGATAGAAGATATGAGCATGGGGTTAATACATCTTTTTCTTGAAAAAAGGAGAAGGCATATTATGACATAGTTAATAAAGTTCAGTTCAGTTCAGTCACTCAGTCGTGTCTGACTCTTTGCGACCCCATGAATCACAGCAGGCCAGGCCTCCCTGTCCATCACCAACTCCCGGAGTCCACCCAAACCCATGTCCATCGAGTCGGTGATGCCATCCAGCCATCTCATCCTCTGTCGTCCCCTTCTCCTCCTGCCCTCAATCTTTCCCAGTATCAGGGTCTTTTCCAATGAATCAGCTTTTTGCATTAGCTGGCCAAAGTACTGGAGTTTCAGCTTCAACATCAGTCCTTCAAATTAACACCCAGGACTGATCTCCTTTAGGATGGACTGGTTGGATGTCCTTGCAGTCCAAGGGACTCTCAAGAGTCTTCTCCAACACCACAGTTCAAAAGCATCAATTCTTCGGTGCTCATCTTTTGGATAAAAATTAGTTTCAATCTGTTAAGTAGGTATTACCAACATTTTTTTTTTTCATTAAAAAAAAATTGCCATACATGGACCTGAATCAGCCAGTATTGTACATGTGTCACCAACATTTAATTAAAGGTTAAAATTTGCCTCATAGGCCTTAAAATTTGGCAGACCATTAATATTTTTAGTGCCCAATTTAGTTAACTATTCACATATACATGGGAAAAATATCAACCACATAATTCTGCTATGTAAAACCTGACATATTAAACATGTGCCCTGTTTATCAGTTTAGTTTTTTTGAGTTGTGCTAGGCCTGGTTTCTAGATAAAGTTAGCATATTTTCAACTTTATAATATTCCTGTATGTATAGGTTTACCAACATTAAAAATGGAAACAATTGCTCTCAAAATAATTAAAATATTTTACGCCACACATCACATACTGTAAGCAGTGGAAAAATTTTAAACCATATTTATAGTTTGGAAAATTGGCCTTTACACAGTGGTTTGGCTCAAAACACAGGTTTGCAGATTTCAGTTTCAAAATAGATATCTGTGCTCATGAATTCAACTTCTCCTTCCCCCCAATATTATTGAAATTATACAAAAGGAATTAGCCAGCTAGATAATCTGGAGTGAGTACTATTTATTAAAGTTCTTTGTACTCATGACCAGCTACAGCAGATTTCTTCAAACCTTTCTTGATACACAACAAACATGGAGAAACAACACACAACAGTTGGAATAGTAAGGGATTTTGCTTAAGGCTTAGCTTTATAATAATTTTTACCTTTCCATTTGAAGACATAATTCAGAATTAATTCTTGGCCACCTTACAGGCTAGGATGGGTCAGAAATCAGTCACCTGCTTTAGAGGAACTGCTAGGAAAGATGAAACATATCCATCCCTCTGCCTTGTGGCCATCTGGATACCCAGGCCAGCAGAATCAAACCACAGAAAACATAAACATTCTCTTCCTCTTTCATAGGGATGAAAGCTTAAACACAATCTCTGAAAAATAAACCACAAATCACATATTAGGCAAATACAGACCTCTTGTTTGACCACTTCCAATTTGCCTTGATTCATGGACCTAACATTCCAGGTTCCTATGCAATAATGCTCTTTACAGCATCAGACTTTGTTTCTATGACCAGTCACATCCACAACTGGGTATTTGTTTTGCATTGGCTCCATCCCTTCATTCTTTCTGGAGTTATTTCTCCACTGATCTCCAGTAGCATACTGGGCACCTACCAACCTGGGGAATTCCTCATTCAGTATCCTATCATTTTGCCTTTTGATACTGTTCATGGGATTCTCAAGGCAAGTATACTGAAGTGGTTTGCCATTCCCTTCTCCAGTGGACCACAAGGCAAATTGGAAGTGGTCAAACAGGAGATGACAAGAGAGAACATCAACATTCTAGGATTCAGTGAACTAAAATGGACTGGAATGGGTGAATTTAACTCAGATGACCATTATATCTACTACTGTGGGCAGGAATCCCTTAGAAGAAATGGAGTAGCCATCATGGTCAACAAAAGAGTCCGAAATGCAGTACTTGGATGCAATCTTAAAAACGACAGAATGATTTCTGTTCATTTCCAAGGCAAACCATTCAATATTAGAGTAATCCAAGTCTATGCCCCAACCAGTAATGCTGAAGAAGCCGAAGTTGAACGGTTCTATGAAGGCCTACAAGACCTTTTAGAACTAACACCCAAAAAACATGTCCTTTTCTTTATAGGGGACTGGAATGCAAAAGTAGGAAGTCAAGAAACACCTGGAGTAACAGGCAAATTTGGCCTTGGAGCACGGAATGAAGCAAGGCAAAGGCTAATAGAGTTTTGTCAAGAGAACGCACTGGTCATAGCAAACACCCTCTTCCAACAACACAAGAGAAGACTCTACACATGGACATCACCAGATGGTCAATACCGAAATCAGATTGATTATATTCTTTGCAGCCAAAGATGAAGAAGCTCTATACAGTTAGCAAAAACAAGACCGGGGGCTGACTGTGGCTCAGATCATGACTCCTTATTGCCAAATTCAGACTGAAATTGAAGAAAGTAGGGAAAACCACTAGACCATTCAGATATGACCTCAATCAAATCCCTTATGATTATACAGTGGAAGTAAGAAATAGATTTAAGGGACTAGATCTGATCAATAGATTGCCTGATGATCTCTGGACGGAGGTTCGTGACATTGTACAGGAGACAGGGACCAAGACCATCCCCATGGGAAAGAAATGTAAAAAAGCAAAATGGTTGTCTGGGGAGGCCTTACAAATAGTGTGAAAAGAAGAGAAGTGAAAAGCAAAGGAGAAAAGGAAAGATACAAGCATCTGAATGCAGAGTTCCAAAGAATAGCAAGGAGAGATAAGAAAACCTTCCTCAGCGATCAATGCAAAGAAATAGAGGAAAACAAGAGAATAGGAAAAACAAGAGATCTTTTCAAGAAAATTAGAGATATCAAGGGAACATTTCATGCAAAGATGGGCTCGATAAAGGACAGAAATTGTATGGACCTAACAGAAGCAGAAGATATTAAGAAGAGGTGGCAAGAAAAGAGGTGGCAAGAATACACAGAAGAACTGTACAAAAAAGATCTTCACGATGGCATGATCACTCACCTGGAGCCAAACATCTTGGAATGTGAAGTCAAGTGGACCTTAGAGAGCATCACTGCAAACAAAGCTATTGGAGGTGATGGAATTCCAATTGAGCTATTTCAAATCTTGAAAGATGATGCTGTGAAAGTGCTGCACTCAATATGCCAGCAGATATGGAAAACTCAGCAGTGGCCACAGGACTGGAAAAGGTCAGTCTTCATTCCAATCCCAAAGAAAGGCAATGCCAAAGAATGCTCAAACTACCACACAATTGCAGTCATCTCACACGCTAGTAAAGTCTTGCTCAAAATTCTCCAAGCCAGGCTTCAGGAATACTTGAACCATGAACTTCCAGATGTTCAAGCAGGTTTTAGAAAAGGCAGAGGCACCAGAGATCAAATTACCAACATCCACTAGATAATGGAGAAAGCCAGAGAGTTCCAGAAAAACATCTATTTCTGCTTCATTGACTATGCCAAAGCCTTTGACTGTGTGGATCACAAGAAACTGTGGAAAATTCTGAAAGAGATGGGAATCCCAGACCACCTGATCTGCCTCTTGAGAAACCTATATGCAGGTCAGGAAGCAACAGTTAGAACTGGACATGGAACAACAGACGGGTTCCAAATAAGAAAAGGAGTATGTCAAGGTTGTGTACTGTCACCCTGTTTATTTAATTTATGTGCAGAGTACATCATGAGGAATGCTGGGCTGGAAGAATCACAAGCTGGAATCAAGATTGCTGGGAGTAATATCAATAACCTCAGATATGCAGATGACACCACCCTTATGGCAGAAAGTGAAGAGGAACTCAAAGGCCTCTTGATGAAAGTGAAAGAGGAGAGTGAAAAGGTTGGCTTGAAGCTCAACATTCAGAAAACAGAGATCATGGCATCTGGTCCCATCACTTCATGGGAATTAGATGGGGAAACAGTGGAAACAGTATCAGACTTCATATTTTTGGGCTCCAAAATCACTGCAGATGCTGATTGCAGCCATGAAATTAAAAGACAGTTACTCCTTGGAAGGAAAGTTATGACCAACCTAGATAGCTTATTAAAAAGGTGAGACATTACTTTGCCAACCAAGGTCTGTCTAG
This sequence comes from Moschus berezovskii, assembly GCF_049115385.1. Taxonomy (NCBI): domain Eukaryota; kingdom Metazoa; phylum Chordata; class Mammalia; order Artiodactyla; family Moschidae; genus Moschus; species Moschus berezovskii. The sequence goes on along the minus strand of NC_142464.1, from coordinate 47,855,533 downwards.
TCAAGGCTGTGGTTTTTCCCGTGGTCATGTATGGATGTGAGAGTTGGACAGTGAAGAAAGCTGATCACTGAAGAATTGATGCTTTTGAACTGTGGTGCTGGAGAAGACTCTTGAGAGTCCCTTGGACTGCAAGGAGATCCAACCAGTCCATTCTAAAGGAGATCAATTCTGGGTGTTCATTGGAAGGACTGATGCTAAAGCTGAAATTCCAGTACTTTGGCCACCTCATGGGACGAGTTGACTCACTGGAAAAGAGTCTGATGCTGGGAGGGATTGGGGGCGGGAGGAGAAGGGGACGACAGAGAATGAGATGGCTGGATGGCATCACCGACTCGATGGACATGAGTTTGAGTGAACTCTGGGAGTTGGTGATGGACAGGGAGGCCTGGCATGGTGTGATTCATGGGGTCGCAAAGATTCGGACATGACTGAGCGACTGAGCTAAACTGAGACCTCTTGTTTAAGAATATGCAAACAGAGAAAAATTACCAGGTATGTGAAAAGACTCAGTAGTCCAAAAGAAAATAGTGCTGAACAATCAGTGCAGATGTGTTCCTGTGAAATGGAATTACTTCATGAAACAAGGAAAAGAAACTCAAAGTTTTTCCATCTTTTATTCACAACAAAGTTAGGGATCAAGGTTAGGAACTGTTCCTAAGGAAAAATGTTGCTACTAAATTTTTAAAGCATGCCTCATTCAAATGAGGAAATATAATGTGATTAATGAATCAATTAGCGAGTTAGAAAATAAGGTAAAGAAATTCTCTAGAAGTAAATATAAAGTAGGAAAGAGGATAGAGCTCTAAGAAACCAATATGTTTACAATAGAAATGCCAAGGAATAAAAGTAGAATAAGTGGAAGAGAAACAAAAATCAAAGTATGAAAAAGAAACTTTCTGAGTAGAAGATAGACTATAATTTTAGTATTAAAAGGGATTATTGAATTTAAAATAAAGTAATGAATAAAAAGTATATAGGTACACATATGTTTGAGTTTTTCTTCATAATTTCAGAGATGCATATCAGGTTCAAAAAGTATGCATGTTGAGACGAGAAAAAAGATATTACCTGCAAAAGAGAAAAATCTGGATAATTGCTTTTCTTTAAGACAGTCATGACACGACTGAGCGACTGAACTGAACTGAAGACAGTTATAATTAAGCAATATTGATAGAGATTTTAGAAAGGAAGACAGTGACTCCAAAATTTTACTTATTCATAAATAGCAATGCTGAGTTATGTGACCATAACTTATATGTTTTTTCAAATTTCTGTTCAGTTGTTCAGTTTTTGTCAGGCACATTTCATAATTTTCCTTGCAATTATGTGTGTTGATGGGACAATTTTCTTCCTTTTAGTTCAAATAACTGGATGTGTTTAAACTTCCAAGAAGTCTCCTTAAAAGAAAGTTGTAACTTTATTTTCACTACTCTCTCTACTTACATTCTTCTATTTGGAAAGTACATGTGTTAACTGGCACTTGAGCAACCATCTTGGATCATGAAAATGCTGTGCACTGCATGGATGGCAAAGTATAGCCTGGATAACCAACAAAATTCATGGAGTTACCAGATCAGGCATGGACTTCTTATGCCCATCTTCTTTCATGTGAGAGAGAAATAAATGTTAATATATTTTAAGCAATTTTTCATTTAGATATTTCTCTTAGATGTAGCTAAACTTGATCTAAAACAATATGACTTACAAAAAAAAATCATACACTTGTAAATATTCATAAAATAAAAAATCTGAATATCTTTCCTAAAAAAAATGTATTTAGAAAATTACCCTGTTCGTCTGATAAATGAATAAAAATAATGATCTGGAATATGGGCAAACTGGTTGTAAAAGAAGTGACCATAGGCAGAGTGAAACTTTATTACTGTTATTACTGATTGCCAAATAATTGTTAAAATGGATATAATACAGCTATTTAAAATATATTAACATATAAGTTAATACTAATAATCAGGTAGTAAAAATCTAGATTATTCTCCATAAAGTGTCAGTGTGCAAGAGAGGAAATACAGAACCCAAGCCCCTCGTCCAAAAAAAAGGATAAATGATTTATTTTAAAATGAATCATTGCTTTGGAAGAAAAATAGAGGCTCACATTTTAAAATGTGATTCTAGAGACAACCACTACTAGAATGAAAACAAGCAAAGTTTTGATAGCTTACGGTGAATGATGTTGGATTCATGATCTCCAAAGTAGAAGACTCAGCTTCAGGACCAGGGACCAGCCTTGGTCACTCAAGATTTTTTGTGTAGCAGAATTTTATTAAAGTGAAAAAGGGACAGAGAAAGCTTCTGACAGGGACATCAGAAGGGGGATGGGGAGTGCCCGCTTGCTAGTCTAAGCAAGGGAGTTATATACTTTTCTAATCAGTTATTACAATAAATCAAAAGAAAGCCTCAAGGTTTTAAATATCTTACTAGACCCACTCCCATAATTTACATTTGAACAGGATTTAGCCAGAAGGTTTTCAGGAAGGAGAAACTGTCCTCAAGCAGGATACATTATTGTTATGCAATCCTTAGTACAGAGTTTAAAATGAGTTGTTTGTTGTGTAATCATCAGTTCCGGGCTTAAAAAACACGTTTCAGGTGACTAAGGAGCATAGAGAAACAAAAGGCATTTGTCCTTCCCTCCTCCTTGGAAATTTCAGACCCCTATCTCTTCTTTGAGAGCCCCAAACTCCCCTCTCCTCCTCAGGGACCCTGGACTTCCTATCAATCTACCTAGGAATTGACTCTCTCAGTTTTGTATCTTTGGAGACAAGATAAAGCAATAGTAACAGTGGAGGTATAGTCAAGGATAGGATAAGAAAAGAAAATAGTCAAGCAGCATAAATAGAATTATAAGGTGAAAGTTCATTAATTAGAATTATCTGAAATGCAAATGAGACTAATTTGACTTCAGGTTCAGAAACACATTATGAGTTATTTGAGCAAAAGTGAAGAATCTGCTGTTTCATCTTTCTGAAAAGCCCAAGAGTCAGAAAATCCCTGGTGCTCATTCTCAAATGAGGAATCACTGATCCTTCATTCTTTCTGTCCGCTCTGGAATTTATAAACTTCCCTAAGGAAACCTAAAGACAAAGGACTAGATCAAAAAATAACTAACATTCAAATCTTTATTGTCTGCATAACAAATGCACTAATACAGCAAAACTCAATATTTTAAAAGGATTGGGCAAGCCTTTGTTGGGTAAATTAAGATAAAAAGAAAAAGAGATAATATGTGAAAAATAAGTAATGATAAAATGCTAGAACCATGTTACTATAATAATACACTGGATATAGTGTGATGGTTAATTTTATATATTAACTTGAGTAAGATCAAATTAGTCTATCCTGAATAATTTTGGATAGTAATAATAAAGGAAATAATAAGTATTATTATTAATAATAATAAAGGAAATCAACCCTGAATCATTTTTGGAAGAACTGGTGCTGAAGCTGAAGCTCCAATACTTTTACCACCTGATACGAAGAGCCAACTCATTAGAAAAGACCCTGATGCTGGGAAAGACTGAAGGCAGGAGGAGAAGGGATGACAGAGGGTAAGATGGTTGGATGGCATCACTGACTCAATGGACATGAGTCCAAGCAAACTCTGGTAGATAGTAAAGGATGGGGAAGCCTGGTGTGCTGCAGTCCATGGTGTTGCAGAGTCAGACACAACTTAGTGAGTGAACAAAACTTGATGGAGCATAGGGTATCCAGATATTTGATTAAGCAACATGATTTCTAGGTATGTCTGTGAGGATGTTTCCGGATGAGATTAAAATTTGAATTGGAAAGTTGAGCAGAGAAATTTGCCCTCTCCAGTGAGGGTGGACCTCAACCAATCAGAAGAATAAAGGCTGAATACTAAAGAATTCTTTCTCTTTGCCTGAGGGTTTTTGAGCTGAGTCATTGGTCTTCATTGGCCTTCTAGGTTTTCCCAGGTGGTGCAGTGGTAAAAAAATCTGTCTCCCTTTGCAGGAGACATGGGTTTGATCCCTGGGTTGGGAAGATCCAGTATTCTTGCCTGGAGAACTCCATGAAGAGGGGAGCCTGGTGGGCTCCACTCTATGAGGTCACAAAGAGTTGGACATGACTGAGCGAGCACACATGCATTGGTCTTCTGCATCTGGACTCAGGTTTGTACTGGAACTGTACCATCAACTCTCCTGGATGTAGACTTCTCAGCCTCCATAATCATCAGAGCCTATTCCTTTCCAGAGGTGATATATAATACACATAGGTTCTGTGTCTCTAAAAAATCCTGACTAAAACATAAAATAATGTTTATTTCATGACTGCAAAAATGTTGGGACAATAAATTCCTCCTGTAGTCCCTCCTCTGACACTTATGACTGATCTTCTCTGCTTCTCTTAAACCAGAGTGTGAACCAGTGATCCAGTGAAATGTGAATGGAATTTGGCGTGTTATTTAGAGGTAGAAACTGTAAAACCAGTCTGATTTTCCAGGTTCCCTTCCTGCTGCTCTGGTAATTGTGGCAGCTGTTAAGGGGGAAGTCTCTGTCAACCTGAATTCCTAAGTTATTACATGGTGTCCCTTTGGCACCTCAGACAAAGCTTCTCATATGAGCAAAAAAAGGTTTTCTTGTATTAATCTAATAGGATTTGGGATTGTTTTCTCACTGAAAATATTAGCCTAGACTTCCCTGGCTTATACTATTTACATTTTACCTGAACAAATAACAATTATATGATGATTTAAAAAATACTGATGGAAGTATCAGAAAAATTCAACACCGATGCCTGATAAGACCTTACAGTAAAACATGAATAGAAGGATACTTCTGTATTATGATAAAGAAATGCACTAAAGCTAACAGCACACAGGAGGTAAAATACTTGATAACTAGGGTTTTCTCCAATAATATTTCATATTTTTCTTAAAGTACTTGTTAGAGTGATCAGAATAGATGAGAAGATATTTGTAAGGTGAAGATGTTGTTTTTACATGTGACATATTGACTACTTTGAAAATTCTAGAAAATTCATTGAAAGAGTACATATATGATAATTCAGAAAGATGACTGAATTTTTAAAACTGCAAGCTTTAATAGTTTTGTATATTATAGAATATCTAAATTAGGGTTAATAGACAACTAACGGAGAAGGCAATGGCAAGCCACTCCAGTACTCTTGCCTAGAAAATCCCATGGATGGAGGAGCCTGGTAGGCTGCAGTCCCTGGGGTCGCTAAGGGTCGGACATGACTGAGCGATTTCACTTTTAATTTTCACTTTCACACATTGGAGAAGGAAATGGCAACCCACTCCAGTGTTCTTGCCTGGAGAATCCCAGGGAAGGGGGAACCTGGTGGGTTTCCGCCTATGGGGTCACACAGAGTCGGACACGATTGAAGTGACTTAGCAGCAGCAGCAGACAACTAAAATGTCTATCTCTGATCGTCAGGAGATCTCTAAGTCTCTGAAATTATGTGCAAAATTATTCGTGGGCATTTTATTCAGACAAATGTCCAGAGATTTCATTAGTTCTTCAAGGAAACTTCAAGTTGAAACAATTAAAGACACAACAATATATTGACTTCAATCAGCAGGAGATAAAATAGGGAGGAAAGTAACAACAGATACCTAAAAATTACTTGTTTTCAGGATCTGTTTCAGTACAAACAAAAAGTCCTAGAATCCTATATAAAGTGAGAAAAGACAAGTGTACATAAATGCATGAATACATTTGTCACTCTAATGAAGTCAGTATTTTAATGATGTACATTCTCCTTCAAAAGAGCAATGATACATGTACACAGATTATACTGTAAAGTTAAAAGACCAGTGATGAATTAGGTATTCTATATTGCTGAGAAATGTTATACTGTATGCACTTTGTGTTTAGTATATATAAGTAATATTAGTATAATTAGTTAATTAGTATTATACTAATATTCAGTTCAGTTCAGTTCAGTTCAGTCGCTCAGTCGTGTCCGACTCTCCGCGACCCCATGAATCACAGCACGCCAGGCCTCCCTGTCCATCACCAACTCCCGGAGTACACTCAAACTCATGTCCACAGAGTCGGTGATGCCATCCAGCCATCTCATTCTCCGTCGTCCCCTTCTCCTCCCGCCCCCAACCTTTCCCAGCATCAGAGTCTTTTCCAGTGAGTCAACTCGTCTCATGAGGTGGCCAAAGTATTGGAGTTTCAGCTTTAGCATCAGTCCCTCCAATGAACATCCAGGATTGATCTCCTTTAGAATGGACTGGTTGGATCTCCTTGCAGTATAAGGGACTCTCAAGAGTCTTCTCCAACACCACAGTTCAAAAGCATCGATTCTTCGGCGATCAGCTTTCTTCACAGTCCAACTCTCACATCCATACATGACCACGGGAAAAACCATTGCCTTGACTAGACGGACCTTGGTCGGCAAAGTAATGTCTCTGCTTTTTAATATACTATCAAGGTTGGTCATAACTTTCCTTCCAAGGAGCAAGCGTCTTTTAATTTCATGGCTGCAATCAGGATCTGCAGTGATTTTGGAGCCCAAAAAAACAAAGTCTGACACTGTTTCCATTGTTTTTCCATCTATTTCCCATGAAGTGATGGGACCAGATGCCATGATCTACGTTTTTTGAATGTTGAGCTTCAAGCCAACCTTTTCACTCTCCTCTTTCACTTTCATCAAGAGGCTTTTGAGTTCCTCTTCACTTTCTGCCATAAGGGTAGTGTCATCTGCATATCTAAATTTATTGATATTTCTCCCAGCAATCTTGATTCCAGCTTGTGCTTCTTCCAGCCCAGCGTTCCTCATGATGTACTCTGCATATAAGTTAAATAAGCAAGGTGACAATATACAACCTTGACGTACACCTTTTCCTATTTGGAACCAGTCTGTTGTTCCATGACCGGTTCTAACAGTTGCTTCCTGACCTGCATACAGGTTTCTCAAGAGGCAGGTCAGGTGGTCTGGGATTCCCATCTCTTTCAGAATGTTCCACAGTTTATTGTGATCCACACAGTCAAAGGCTTTGGCATAGTCAATGAAGCAGGAATAGATGTTTTTCTGAAACTCTCTTGCTTTCTCCATGATCCAGCGGATGTTGGCAATTTGATCTCTGGTGCCTCTGCCTTTTCTAAAACCTGCTTGAACATCTGGGAGTTCACGGTTTACATACTGCTGAAGCCTGGCTTGGAGAATTTTGAGCATGACTTTACTAGCGTGTGAGATGAGTGCAATTGTGCGGTAGTTTGAGCATTCTTTGGCATTGCCTTTCTTTGGGATTGGAATGAAGACTGACCTCTTCCAGTCCTGTGGCCACTGCTGAGTTTTCCAAATCTGCTGGCATATTGAGTGCAGCACTTTCACAGCATCATCTTTCAAGACTTGAAATAGCTCAACTGGAATTCCATCACCTCCACTAGCTTTGTTCGTAGTGATGCTTTCTAAGGCCCACTTGACTTCACATTCCAAGATGTCTGGCTCTAGGTCAGTGATCACATTATCGTGACTATCTTGGTCGTGAAGATCTTTTTTGTACAGTTCTTCTGTGTATTCCTGCCACCTCTTCTTAATATCTTCTGCTTCTGTTAGGTCCATACCATTTCTGTCCTTTATCGAGCCCATCTTTGCATGAAAAGTTCCCTTGGAATCTCTAATTTTCTTGAAGAGGTCTCTTGTTTTTCCTATTCTGTTGTTTTCCTCTATTTCTTTGCATTGATCACTGAGGAAGGCTTTCTTATCTCTCCTTGCTATTCTTTGGAACTCTGCATTCAGATGCTTATATCTTTCCTTTTCTCCTTTGCTTTTCGCCTCTCTTCTTTTCCCAGCTATTTGTAAGGCCTCCTCAGACAGCCATTTCGCTCTTTTGCATTTCTTTTCCATGGGGATGGTCTTGGTCCCTGTCTCCTGTACAATGTCACGAACCTCCGTCCAGAGTTCATCAGGCACTCTATCAATCAGATCTAGTCCCTTAAATCTATTTCTCACTTCCACTGCATAATCATAAGGGATTTGATTGAGGTCATATCTGAATGGTCTAGTGGTTTTCCCTACTTTCTTCAATTTAAGTCTGAACTTCGCAATAAGGAGTTCATGATCTGAGCCACAGTCAGCTCCTGGTCTTGTTTTCGCTAACTGTATACAGCTTCTCCATCTTTGGTTGCAAAGAATATAATCAATCTGATTTCGGTGTTGACCATCTGGTGATGTCCATGTGTAGAGTCTTCTCTTGTGTTGTTGGAAGAGGGTGTTTGCTATGACCAGTGCATTCTCTTGACAAAACTCTATTAGCCTTTGCCCTGCTTCATTCCGTGCTCCAAGGCCAAATTTGCCAGTTACTCCAGGTGTTTCTTGACTTCCTACTTTTGCATTCCAGTCCCCTAGAATGAAAAGGACATCTTTTTTGGGTGTTAGTTCTAAAAGGTCTTGTAGGTCTTCATAGAACCGATTAACTTCGGCTTCTTCAGCAGTACTGGTTGGGGCATAGGCCTGGATTACTGTAATATTGAATGGTTTGCCTTGGAAACGAACAGAAATCATCCTGTCATTTTTAAGATTGCATCCAAGTACTGCATTTCGGACTCTTTTGTTGACCATGATGGCTACTCCATTTCTTCTAAGGGATTCCTGCCCACAGTAGTAGATATAATGGTCATCCGAGTTAAATTCACCCATTCCAGTCCATTTTAATTCACTGATTCCTAGAATGTCGACGTTCACTCTTGCCATCTCCTGTTTGACCACTTCCAATTTGTCTTGATTCATGGACCTAACATTCCAGGTTCCTATGCAATATTGCTCTTTACAGCACCGGACCTTGCTTCTGTCACTGGTCACATCCACAACTGGGTATTGGTTTTGCTTTTGCTCCATCCCTTTATTCCTTCTATAGTTATTTCTCCACTGAGCTCCCGTAGCATACTGGGCACCTACCGACCTGGGGAATTCCTCATTCAGTATCCTATCATTTTGCCCTTTGTTACTGTTCATTAGCATAATACTAATATTTTGGGCTCCAAAATCACTGCAGATGCTGATTGCAGCCATGAAATTAAAAGACGCTTGCTCCTTGGAAGGAAAGTTATGACCAACCTTGATAGTATATTAAAAAGCAGAGACATTACTTTGCCAACCAAGGTCCGTCTAGTCAAGGCAATGGTTTTTCCCATGGTCGTGTATGGATGTGAGAGTTGGACTGTGAAGAAGGCTGATCGCGGAAGAATCGATGCTTTTGAACTGGTGTTGGAGAAGACTCTTGAGAGTCCCTTATACTGCAAGGAGATCCAACCAGTCCATTCTAAAGGAGATCAATCCTGGGTGTTCATTGGAGGGACTGATGCTAAAGCTGAAACTCCAATACTTTGGCCACCTCATGCGACGAGTTGACTCACTGGAAAAGAGTCTGATGCTGGGAAAGGTTGGGGGTGGGAGGAGAAGGGGACGACGGAGAATGAGATGGCTGGATGGCATCACCGACTTTGTAGACATGAGTTTGAGTGAACCCCGGGAGTTGGTGATGGACAGGGAGGCCTGGCGTGCTGTGATTCATGGGGTCGTGGAGAGTCGGACACGACTGAGCGACTGAACTGAACTGAACTGAATATTTAATATTATTAGTATAATATATTATCAGTATCATATTAATTATTGATTAATTATATAATTAATATGCAACATATCAATAAAATATATATTATATTTAACTTGTGAAGATATCTTATAACTCAGTAAAAGAAAAATCCAGATAGGAAAAAAAAGTGTGGCTGTAAAAAGACAATTCACAGAAGAAGGAAAGTGCAATAAACATATGGATGTAAGAAACAAGGAAAGGAAGGTAGCTAAAGATGTGTGGGATATCATTTTTTAGTTTTTGTTTTTAACGTATTTACTTTTAATTGAAGTATAATTGCTTTACAATGTTGTGTTGGTTTCTGCAATACATCAACATGAATGGGATACCATCTTTTAATGGAAAAGGTCCACCACTATCACCACGCTTCTAATTGTCTATTTCCTATTTCACTTTTCTTCATAGCAAAATCAATTAAGAACATACTATATGTATCGTCTAACATAATGTAATATATATATATATATATATTCTTTGTTTACTGTCTCTTTCTATTATAATGAACGGTCCATGAAGACAGATTGTTACATGATGATTGTTCATTCTCAAAACCTACATAAGAGAAACCCTACTTTATTGTATGTTTACTTTGACCAAGGAGCTTCCCTGGTGGCTCAGTGGTGAAAAAATCTGCTTGCAATGCAGGAGAACCAGGTTCAATCCCTGGGTTAGGAAGATCACCTGGAGAAGGAATAGCAACCCACTCCAGTATTCTTGCCTGGAGAATGCCATGAACAGAGGAGCCGAGACTGGCAGGCTACAGTTCATGGGGTCGCAAAGAGTTCGACATGACCGAGTGGCTAAAACACACTTTGATCAAATTCTTTTTAATATATTATTTTAACATAACATATTATCTCTAATTACCTTAAATGCAAAAGCACTTGCTCTGGTACATTTCCAAGAGATCAGGTTTACATTGTCTGGCAGTTGCTTTAGCACTTATGGACCTGTGCTACTGCTGTTGCTAAGTCACTTCAGTCGTGTCCGACTCTGTGCGACCCCATAGATGGCAGCCCACCAGGCTCCCCCGTCCCTGGGATTCTCCGGGCAAGAACACTGGAGTGGGTTGCCATTTCCTTCTCCAATGCATGAAAGTGAAAAGTGAAAGTGAAGTCTCTGAGTCGTGTCCCACTCTTCGCGACCCCATGGACTGCAGCCCACCAGGCTCCTCCGTCCATGGGATTTTCCAGGCAAGAATACTGGAGTGGGGTGCCATTGCCTTCTCTGTTATGGCCCTGTAACACATGTTTTATAAAGAAACATCACCATGATTCTGTATTGTTCATCCTGGTTCTGTATGTTTATTTGCTTCCACATGACCCAAACTACAGACTTCCACTTGCAAGTATAGTTCAACAGCACTCAGGGAATTTATCACCCACAGGGGATTAGAATTGACACCACCAAGCATTTCTCTGTTCCAGTGCACTGACCATGCTGGGTAGGCCTTGGGATTGCTAAATGCAGATCTCACAGGGAAATCACAAATTAGCCTAAAAACCAAGTAAGTGGAGCAATTTTAAATACTAAATGGACCTATTTTCCTCCTCAACTTCCTCTTCTCTTTCTTACTCCCCTTCCTCTTTTGCCTGCTCTTCCTCCTTCTTCCTTTTTTATGATGAACCAGGGAAAATTCTCTAAGTTTGGTTCTGTTGGATTTGGTATGTCAGAGAAAATCACATGGTAAAAAAATCACAAGATTTTCTCTCAGGTTTCTGATAGCTAAACTTACTATTAACAGCAAGCAGAGAAAAATGAGAAACAACTTCTCATTTATGGTCCTAAGAAAAGTTTTAAGATCATTCTTCAACTCAGATCATTGTTTTGAATGCAACAAAAGAACTCTTAGTAAAAAGCAATTTGTCTTCACATTAAGATTGCAATGATTAAATTAATGAAAATTGCAATACTTTTTGGAACCCTATAACATTGTTGCTTAATTTTGTAACTGCCTGTCTTTGTGGGGTAGATGTTGAAAACTCTTAATTAAAAAAATCAACTGAAAAAAGAAAACCTAAATTCAATACAGTTTAAGCATCCGCTCGTGAACACAAGGCTTGTCATGTTGTGGCCACCACCAGCCTCCCCTAATCTTGTATCACCCTACCATATTCACTTCACCCTCAGTCACTACAGAAGAGCTGAAAGTTCTGCAGAAATACTTTGCTGTTCTGTACTTCTGTGCCTTTGCTCAAGGGAACACAATGGCAAGTCATAAGTGTCTGTTTTGAGAACTTTATTACTCCATCTCATGGTCAAAGCCCCTGAACTCCTAGGTCGTTATTGGGGAGAAGTATTTACAGACAAAATTTGGGGTGAGTGACTTTCTTCTGATTGGCTGCTGGTGAGGTAACAGGGCAGTGCTCCAGGTATCTTGTGTTCAGTCTGAGGTTACCATCCTCCTCTGGATGGGGGCCTTAGTTTCCCCTGAAGAACTCGAAGATGTTGTAATGTATTTCCATCAGGAGGAGCCAGGACATTGCTCCATCACTGTACTATAGTTTCTTGACTGCTTTTCCTTTGTTTCTGCATTTTCTCACTTCCCTAAATTTTGAGTCTGTTCTTTGAAACTCAGGGAAGTTCACGGAGGCTGAAGGAAGCCTATTGTGTGCAAACAAGAAATAGAAGACATGGAAAGGAAAGGATCTTTGTCCTTTTAGTTTCCATTCCATTCCGTTCTGATCAGTCGCTCAGTCGTGTCCGACTCTTTGCAACCCCATGAATCACAGCATGGCAGGCCTTCCTGTTCATCACCAACTCCTGGAGTTCACTCAAACTCATGTCCATTGAGGCGGTGATGCCATCCAGCCATCACATTCTCTGTTGTCCCTTTCTCCTCCCACCCCCAATCCCTCCCAGCATCAGGGTCTTTTCCAGTGAGTCAACTCTTCGCATGAGGTGGCCAAAGTATTGGAGTTTCAGCTTTAGCATCAGTCCTTCCAATGAACACCCAGGACTGATCTCCTTTAGAATGGACTAGTTGGATCACCTTGCAGTCCAAGGGACTCTCAACAGTCTTCTCCAACACCACAGTTCAAAAGCATCAATTCTTGGGCAATCAGCTTTCTTCACAGTCCAACTCTCACATTCATACATGACCACAGGAAAAACCATAGCCTTGACTAGATGGACCTTGGTTGACAAAGTAATGTCTCTGCTTTTTAATGCATTATCTAGGTTGGTCATAATTTTCTTTCCAAGGAGTAAGCGTCTTTTAATTTCATGGCTGCAATCAGGATCCGATGTGATTTTGGAGCTTCAAAAAATAAAGTCTGACACTGTTTCCACTGTTTCCCCATCTATTTCCCATGAAGTGATGGGACCAGATGCCATGGTCTTTGTTTTCTGAATGTTGAGCTTCAAGCCAACCTTTTCACTCTCCTCTTTCACTTTCATCAAGAGGCTTTTGAGTTCCTCTTCACTTTCTGCCATAAGGGTGGTGTCATCTGCATATCTGAGGTTATTGATATTTCTCCCGGCAATCTTGATTCCAGCTTGTGCTTCTTCCAGCCCAGCGTTCCTCATGATATACTCTGCATATAAGTTAAGTAAGCAGGGTGACAATATACAACCTTGGCGTACTCCTTTTCCTATTTGGAACCAGTCTGTTGTTCCATGTCCAGTTCTAACTGTTGCTTCCTGACCTGCATACAGGTTTCTCAAGAGGCAGGTCAGGTGGTCTGGTATGCCCATCTCTTTCAGAATATTCCATAGTTTCTTGTGATCCACACAGTCAAAGGCTTTGGCATAGTCAATGAAGCAGAAATAGATGTTTTTCTGAAACTCTCTTGCTTTCTCCATGATCTGGCAGATGTTGGCAATTTGATCTCTGGTGCCTCTGCCTTTCCTAGAACCTGCTTAAACATCTGGAAGTTCACGGTTCACATATTGCTGAAGCCTGGCTTGGAGAATTTTGAGCAAGACTTTACTAGAGTGTGAGATGAGTGCAATTGTGCAGAAGTTTGAACATTCATTGGCATTGCCTTTCTTTGGGATTGGGATGAAGACTGTCTTTTCCAGTCCTGTGACCACTTCTGAGTTTTCCAAATTTGCTGGCATATTGAGTGCAGCACTTTCACAGCATCATCTTTCAGGATCTGAAATAGCTCAACTGGAATTCCATCACCTCCACTAGCTTTGTTTGGAGTGATGCTTTCTAAGGCCCATTTGACTTCATATTCCAAGATGTCTGGCTCTAGGTCAGTGATCCTGCCATCGTGATTATCTTGGTTGTGAAGATCTTTTTTGTACAGTTCTTCTGTGTATTCTTGCCACCTCTTCTTAATATCTTCTGCTTCTGTTCGGGTCATACCATTTCTGTCCTTTATCGAGCCCATCTTTGCATGAAATGTTCCCTTGATATCTCTAATTTTCTTGAAGAGATCTCTAGTCTTTCCTATTCTGTTGTTTTCCTCTATTTCTTTGCATTGATCGCTGAGGAAGGCTTTCTTATCTCTCCTTGCTATTCTTTGGAACTCTGCATTCACATGCTTATATCTTTCCTTTCCTCCTTTGCTTTTTGCTTCTCTTCTTTTCACAGCTATTTGTAAGGCCTCCTCAGACAGCCATTTTGCTTTTTTGCATTTCTTTTCCATAGGGATGGTCTTGGTTCCTGTCTCCTGTACAATGTCATTCCATCCATAGTTCATCAGTCACCCTGTCTATCAGATCTAGTCCCTTAAATCTATTTCTCACTTCCACTGTATAATCATAAGGGATTTGATTTAGGTCATATCTGAATGGTCTAGTGGTTTTCCCTACTTTCTTCAGTTTAAGTCTGTATTTGGCATTAAGGAGTTCATGATCTGAGTCACAGTCAGCTCCTGGTCTTGTTTTTGCTAACTGTATAGAGCTTCTCCATCTTTGGCTGCAAAGAATATAATCAATCTGATTTCGGTGTTGACTATCTGGTGATGTCCATTTGTAGAGTCTTCTCTTGTGTTGTTGGAAGAGGGTATTTGCTATGACCAGTGTGTTCTCTTGGCAAAACTCGATTAGCCTTTGCCCTGCTTCATTCCGTGCTCCAAGGCCAAATTTGCCTGTTACTCCAGGTGTTTCTTGACTTCCTACTTTTGCATTCCAGTCCCCTATAATGAAAAGGACATCTTTTTGTGTGTTAGTTCTAAAAGGTCTTGTAGGTCTTCATAGAACCATTCAACTTTGGCTTCTTCAGCATTACTGGTTGGAGCATAGACTTGGATTACTGTAATATTGAATGGTTTGCCTTGGAAATGAACAGAAATCATTCTGTTGTTTTTAAGATTGCCTCCAAGTACTGCATAATCCATAAAATTAGGGGAATCTAAAGAGTCAAGGTCACAATCTGTATCCTAGTTCATGGAATGTAACCTGGAGGAATTCTGCTATGCAGATAATATTTATGACACAGTAACTTCACTTCCTAAAGTAGCAAGTAGTTGAAGATGAGCCTCCAGCTGGTAGAGTAGAGTAGAATTTAGGTGATTAATTAAAATTTTTTCCATATTAAAAAAATTCTAGCAGAAAATTGACCTCTGGGTTTAAAGTAATGGGATTTGGTAATGTATAATGAGGTCTCACCGAAGATTACAAAAGTGAGGTGCAAACTTTCCACTTGAAATTGTAAAATTAAAAAAAAATGATTTTATATATATTTATGCACATGAATAGGGCTTTTCTGATGTCTCAAAAGGTTAAAGAATTTGTCTGACATTGCAGGGGACATAAGAGGTATGGGTTTGATCCTTGGGTCAAGAAGATACCCTGAGATGGGTATGGCTACCCACTCCAGTATTCTTGCCTGGAGAATCCCAAAGCCAGAGGAAATGGCATGCTGCACAGTCCATGTGGTATCAGAGAGTCTTATGTGACTGAGTGACTAAGCACAGATAGTACACATGCCCATTATATATATATATATATATATAATATATATATATGTACATATACATTTTCATTCCCTATGTGTGTAAATTTATTATATGTATTTTTTATTGGGAATAAAAGAACCAGCCTGTTATTAAGTTCTGAAAAACATGTTGAATGCCTTTACAAATGTTACAAAATTTCCAAAACTGTTTTGCCAATCACAGTTTCTTAATTTTATAACTTAAGTGGATGTCGAGGGAAATTTAATCCTTCTGTTTCTGAGTCTTTTCTATTTGGCCCATCCAAGTGTTTCATAAGAACCATTTGATGTCTAAAGGGTCTTAGAGACTCTTTGTTTCAAGCATGTTTAAGATTTTTTATTCAGAGACAAGCAGTATTTTATCAGGATCAAACAGAAATGAAATTCAGAAGCCATAAATTATTTTGAAAATATAAAGACTGATAAACATCATCAATGTATATTTAGTACTTGAAGTTTTATTGTGGTCAAAATGTGAATATACCAAAGCGATCTTAGACCATTTTACTTTTTTTTTTTTAATGTATTTTTTCTTTTTGAGAAAGCAACAGAAATGAGGATTAATAACCATTTGAACAAATACCAAATTGAAACTTACTTGGTATGAACCGAATATAGTAAGCAAACATACTTATTCTGGCATCCAAGATCATCTGATCTTTTCTTTAATCAGGAACTACTTTCTGAAGGGTGGCTAGGGAAAACATACATAGGAGAACTGTAGTTAGCAAAGCAGCAGTCTGTTTGAGTGTTACACTTTGGTTCCCAAATCTAACATAAAACCCTGTGACCTAAGCTGAAACTTGTAAATAATGCATGGGTCCTGGGACAAGCTTGTTAGGTTTGAAGTTTGACTAAATGTGATCTTAGACTTATGTAATCTCTTGATGACCTCAAATTCTTAAGCTGTAACATAGAGGTGATCACAGTTCTTGCTTGTTATGATATCTATGGCCATGAAATTAAAAACTCTTGCTCCTTGAAAGAAAAACTGTAACAAATGTAGACAGCATATTAAAAAGCAGAGACATCACTTTGCTGACAAAGGTCCATATAGTCACAGCTATCGTTTCTCCAGTAGTCATATACGGATGTGAGAGCTGGACCATAAAGAAGGCCGAGCACCCAAGAAGTGCTGCTTTTGAACTGTGGTGATGGGGAAGACTCAGAGTCCCTTGGACAACAAGGAGATCAAACCAGTTAATCCTACAAGAAATCAACACTGTATATTCATTGGAAGGACTGATGCTGATGCTAAAGTTCCAATACTTTGGCCACCTAATATGAAGATTTGACTTATTGGAAAAGACTTGACGCTGGGAAAGACTGAGGGCAAGAGGAGAAGGGGGGCGACAGAGGATGAGATGGTTGGATGGCACCACTGACTCACTGGACATGAGTTTGAGCAAACTCTTGGAGATAACAAAGCTCAGGAAAGACTGGTGTGCTTCAGTTTATGGGGTCGCAAATAGTGATGTGACATATTTAGTGACTGAACAACAACAACAATTTATCTTCAAATGTTATTTATTTATTTATTTGGATGCACTGGGTTTTAGTAGCGGCAACCAGGGATTGAACTCTGGGCCACCTGCCTTGGGAAGGCATAGTCCTAGCCACTGGACCACTGGAAGAGGGCATGGCACCCCACTCCAGTATTCTTGCCTAGAGAATCCAGATGGACACGGGAGCCTGATGGGCTACAGTCCACGGGGTTGCAAAGAGTTGGACATTACTGAAAGACTAATCACAGCACAGCCACTGGACCACCAGGGAATTCCCTATCTTCAAGTATTCTAATATAGGTGCAGCATATTAAAAAAAGATGAACACTCGAAAAACGTATTGACATGTATGTGAATTCTTCTGTTGTTGATAGCATAATCAACATAATATACTTTGTAATTTTAGTTTGTAATGGTGAATGTCAGAAGTGAGTTGTTATTTGAAAATTAGAATGAATGTTAGAAATAGACTTTAGTTAATTGAAGTTCTTTTTAAAAATTTATTTATTTTAGATTGAAGGATAATTGTTTTACAACATTGTGCTGGTTTCTGCCATGCATCAACATGACTCAGACATAGGTATACATATGTCCCTGTAAACTGAAGTTTTTAAAGATTCGTGGATTGACTTAAATATTTTAAAAATATTACCAGTCATGCTCTGTCTTTTCAGAACAAGGCAGAAACATCTAGGGAGACCAGTAGCTTTTACCATTTGAGGCTAGTGTCCATATAGTCCATTGGTTTGGGGATTTTTTTTTTTACCTGATGCTGACTTTGTTGTTAATGGACCTCTGCCTTTTAAATATGTGGTCATCTGTCTTAAATAATCTATTTCTTCATGTTGGAGTTTGGACCACATAAAAAGACAAACAAGACTGATTAAACCTGTAGAACAGGTTGCATAAACTGTTCTGTTCCTGCTCAATAGTATATAATTGCTTAATTAATGATTTTTTAATATGTGGCAGATTTTGATTTGTGGTTTACTGTCTTTATAGCCTCCTTGTAGAGAGATTTTGACCAAGTTGCAAACTCACACATCTCACATTGCTACTGTGTAGAACGTCTATCACCAAGAATAAGAGAGTTAACTTTGCTAACTCTAATAACAGAATTGTCTAAATAACCAAATTGTCTTATTCAAGTTATGGTGCAGCCTCGCCTGGTTGATATGACAGGTAACGAAGTGCTCCATGTGAGCACTCAGGACAATTACTGGCATGGAATAAGAGCGCTGCACAGAGTTGCTACTATCGGGCTCAAATGGTCTGGAACCAAAAGACGCCATTTGCCTTCTGTTTACTCTGATACATGCCTGAGTGTCAGATTTTACCACCAACTACAGATATAGCCTCTTTTTTTTTAGAAAGAACACAAAGCTTGTGCCAATGCACAGGCAAAGATGGTCCCAGCCACCCAACTCAGGTCGTCTTCGACCAGGCACAAGAGCAGCTCATATGCTTGTCTGTGTAATATATTTGGAAAGCAGAGAATTCTCAGAATAGAAAAGTGGGAGCCAGGGAAAGATTTTATTTCTTTAGCTCGAAGAAACTAGTAGGTCCTACAGATCCTCACAACATGCCTAATAAATTCCTGATCCTCTGGAACTTAGGCCCCATGAGAGATTATGAAATTTAACCAATCTATGCTGTCTTCTTGAATCTGGGTTGGCAGAAAGGAGGAAGTCTTTGACTTCCTTTTCCAAAAGCAAAAAAATGGCACTAAAAAGGTTAACATGTATGCTCTGTGCTTCAAATAGTGACTTGACTGATACGATTAATTTAATTATATATGTGTGTGTGTACGTATATACACATATATGTATACATTTTAAACATAAAACACATATATATACATATATGCTGCTGCTGCTAAGTTGCTTCTGTTGTGTCCGATCCCGTAGACAGCAGCCCACCAGGCTCCCCTGTCCCTGGGATTCTCCAGGCAAGATCATTGGAATGGGTTGCCATTTCCTTCTCCAATGCATGAAAGTGAAAAGGGAAAGTGAAGTCGCTCAGTCCTGTCCGACTCTTAGTGACCCCATGGACTGCAGCCCACCAGGTTCCTTCATTCATGGGCTTTTCCAGGCAAGAGTACTGGAGTGGGGTGCCAGTACTTTCTCTGATATACATATATATGTGTATGTAAATATATACATATATATCTTGTGTATCTATATATCTATATACATTGCAAATATATGGATAAACATAGAAATGTGATTGTTCAATTTTTGGTGCTTTTAAGTATTTCATTTCCTTGTGCAAACATCTATATTTTTCCAATGGATATATATAATTGAAATGATGACAATAAGTCCACAAATAAAATTAGTTTCTTTGTATTATTTTTGCTCTCTTGCTTTTTTTTTTTAAACCCTCATTCTCTTGAGAAGACCAAATTAAGGCCAGAGCAAGGTTGTATGAATGTGTTTATCAAGATGGCATATCTTTTAATATAATCAGTGGCCCTTAATGTGATCTGACATTGATTATGAGCTTAGAGCTGGTGGCAAAATGTCTCAGAAAATGGAGGTATTTCAATGTATCAAATAAGAACATCCTTTCTCATTCAAATCTGGCCCAGCACAGGAACTGTCTAGGGCAAGTGGAAGAAGTTTGATAGTCTCAGCTTTTATTCATTTTCAGAGTTTAACCCTGATTCATTTTACTTAAATCAAGAAGCTATTTTTATGATCTGATCATGCATGCTTTTCATAAGCAGCAGAGGTACTGCATATCTGTTCCAAGTCAAATTTTGGAAGCACTTATTCTTTTTGAAGGTTATTTTTTTTTTCCCGCGGCATTTCATGGAAAACACTTGCTCCCGCCAACAAGTTATGGATATGTTTTTTAAGACTGAAAAGATTCTTAATATGAGTAAGCTAATTGAATCATGGGAATAAGTGCAATTAAAGAAATTTTGGTTTATAATATAATCATGTAGTTGGAAAGAATTTTGAGAAGTCTACTTCAACTCTTCTATTTAAGCTAAAGGATACTACCAAGTCTCCCCCACCTCCAACACACACACACACACACGGATATCTGTCCTAGTTTCAGAGCAATTTAGGAAATGCAATATAAGCCCATATAGGGAATTCTACCTTCTAGTAGTTCTTATGATTGTGAAGTTATTTGAATATCTTTTGTTGCAAATTATAAAACACCATGAGAATGTCATTTTATTATTATTATTTTGTATTATCATTTGGAATCTGATTCTGGGGCCTCCATATATCTTCTACTCTTTTATCGATCATTTCCCACAGTTTCCATCCTCTTTTGCATAAGTTAGGAATAGTTATTTATTGCTGCTGTTAAGAGCAACAAAGATATACCTGAGTTAGCATTGCAATTCAATGGCTCTGTAACATCAATATGCCTAGGCTGAACTGCCTTTCCCAGAATGCCCTTTTTAGGTATATTTCATTGGAAGCAGGGGATACAGGGAATATTCTATCCAGAGCAGGAGAGAGGAATGCAGGCAGCAGCCAATTTGTAGGACACATATATTGTTGCTGATCAGCTGAATCCCCTCCTTGGTGTGAAGTAGCAAATTGATGTACAACTGCTCTACTTCCTCCTTGATCTTCCTCCAGTTGTCTTAGTTCTTGGCCAGGTGTGTGTCTGTGTGTGTCTGTGTGTGTGTGTTCAGCAACTTGGGCAAAGGCCATGTCTTCTGCAAGATACCTACTTGAAGGTCAGTGGCGATAAAAATGCACTGTTGTGGCATCCCAGATGGTTCTCATGGAGTTGCAGTGGACTGATGACCTTCTTTTCTAGATGGTTTGCCTTAGTAACTTTGGGCTCTGGCATTAGATGTGAAGTCAGCCTTGTGGAGACTTCTTAGCCCACACCCACAGTTGGGCAAGCAAATTCCCTGCAATACATTTCTTAATATGAGTCTCTATATCCTAATTGTTCTGCTTCTTTGGTTGAAACTTGTCTGTTACATGCTAGGGGAAAAAAACTAGGGATTAAGAATTGAGGTTAAAAATCAAGAAATGTCCCTCATTTCTGCCTTTCCGCAGCCTCACTTCAAGCATTTCTTTCTCTTTGTATAGCATCCTTGTGCATCTCCAGAAACTATGGTGGAAAATATCTCCCTGAGAGTATGAAGAATCTTTCAAATGTCCAGCCACCTGATGAGATACTAATTCTTTTATTGAGTGTCTGCCTTCAGTTCAGTTCAGTTCAGTCGCTCAGTCATATATGACTCTTTGGATCCCATGAATCACAGCACGCCAGGCCTCCCTGTCCATCACCAACTCCCAGAGTTCACTCAAACTCATGTCCATCGAGTCAGTGATGCCATCCAGCCATCTCATTCTCTGTCGTCCCCTTCTCCCACCCCCAATCCCTCCCAGCATCAGAGTCTTTTCCAGTGAGTCAACTCGTCGCATGAGGTGGCCAAAGTATTGGAATTTTAGCTTTAGCATCAGTCCTTCCAATGACCACCCGGGATTGATTTCCTTTAGAATGGACTGGTTGGATCTCCTTGCGGTACAAGGGACTCTCAAGAGTCTTCTCCAACACCACAGTTCAAAAGCATCAATTCTTCGGCGATCAGCTTTCTTCACAGTCCAACTCTCACATCCATACATGACCACGGGAAAAACCATAGCCTTGACTAGACAGATCTTGGTTGGCAAAGTAATGTCTCTGCTTTTTAATATGCTATCTAGGTTGGTCATAACTTTCCTTCCAAGGAGTAAGCGTCTTTTAATTTCATGGCTGCAATCAGCATCGGCAGTGATTTTGGAGCCCCCAAAAATAAAGTCTGACACTGTTTCCACTGTTTCCCCATCTATTTCCCATGAAGTGATGGGACCAGATGCCATGATCTTTGTTTTCTGTATGTTGAGCTTCAAGCCTTATGGTGACAAATTCTTAGACCTCAGGAGACAGACTCTGTTGAACCCATTTGAATCACATAGTCTGGCTTGGAATGATCTGTAGTATCTAGGGAGTTAGGTTGAAAAGGAAGGAAATGGGGTATGTCTGGTGTCAACCATTGTTCCATCGTTCAAACAACTTTGTTAAATGCAACAGGGGCAGGTTAAACAGAATGACTGCTGGTATTTCAATGGTACTTTCCTGTGGACAGGAAAAATGAGGGATTGAGAGGATCTCTTTTGGATAGGCCTGACAGCTATCATCAGAACATAATGATTTCATTATCGCTGTGACGGTTGTTTCTGGCTGGTGCCAATTCTGATTAGCTTGTGTCTCTACCATGTAGGTTGTCAAACATTTCCAATATCACCCCTGTCCACAGATTTAACTCAAAATGTTCATTCTTGTTAAACACTCGTAGAGTTCATAATGGGTTGTTAGCACAATACTGATATGAGGGGAAACAAAGATGAATGAGTCAAGATTGCAGTCTAAGAAGTGTCAGGAGAGACAAACACTTCCAACTTTGAGTATAGCAAGCACTGGATTTAAAGTCAAATATATTCCATTTATTCTTTGCCCAATAATTTCCTATGTTTTAGACCAGGTACTTTTATGGCACGGTAAGTTTGCACAGAAATAGACATCTGCATTCTAAGTTGCTCACTTAATAATCTGAATGATCTTGGGCCAGTTATTTAATCTTTTCAGGGTAAAAATTTATGTCTAAAAAAGAAAGATAGGATTGTTAAGAATTAAAAAAAGAAAAATATGTGAAAGAGCATAGCAAAACAGCAGCAAGTGACCTTTCATTTTTAATTTAATTGAACTTTTAAAAATCAAGAATGTTGAATGTTTTAAAATTCCTTTTCAGCAACTAGACGTATAATCATAATTTTTAAG
This sequence comes from Moschus berezovskii, assembly GCF_049115385.1. Taxonomy (NCBI): domain Eukaryota; kingdom Metazoa; phylum Chordata; class Mammalia; order Artiodactyla; family Moschidae; genus Moschus; species Moschus berezovskii. The sequence continues at coordinate 47,832,726 of NC_142464.1, read as the reverse complement.
TTTGGTCATTAATTCAGTCAATTATACAAATAGATTGTTCAATATTTAACCAACCTTATATTTGAAGAATTAATGCAGTTTGACTTTTTAAATTATTCTTCCAGATTTAATTAACCAACAACATATTAAATAAAAATTTTTAATCTGTATGTAGTGGGTATGATCTTAATGCATAAACTCTATTGTGAAAGAAATATCATAGTTTTTGTTACTTTTAAATCAATTTAATTCCAAGTACAAGTGCATATGCCCCAATGTTGGCAGGGAATTCATTGTCAGTTATTCTTGAGTCTTTGTCCTGTTACTAAGGTGGTATAAATTTTCTGGGGTCTTACAAAGTACTAGGCATTGGAGGTAACCCTTTGTCTTCAGTCATCTCTGCTCCTCGGTTACTCCCAAGCCATTATTCAGTCCTTGATCCCTATGCTGCCATTTTCCTCAGAGGTTTTACTGCCTTCTGGAAGATGCCAGAGCACAAAGTTCAGGTCCCTAATGTTTTGGGGGAATTATAAATCTTTCTTTCTCAGCAGTTTGAGGGAATTTCTTTTTTACTTTCCTGTAAAGAAAAACTGATCTCCATCATGAAAATACTTAAACTGATCCCTTCAGTGGAGTTTTTGCAAAAGAGGAGATAGAATTGTTTAAAAATCCTTGAGGCAGCAAATTGCAGATCATAACAGCATGGGGCTGAGTGGGGGGAAGAATAGTTACAGAGAAGAGCAACATAATTTGATAACATGAATAATGACATTTTGCATTTCTTGCATGCTTTGTAACAGTTTAAATAGGATAAAAATAGCATTTCTTCTTAGAATTTGGAAGAACTTCTTCCTAAAACCACCTGAGCTTCATGCCTTTTCAGAGAACATTTCTTTTAAAGTGTTTCAGTTTATTACATAGTTATTGGTGTATTCAGATTTTCTTAAAATAACTTTGTAATCACAGTTTTTCTAGAATTATTGTTTATTTCATTAGGGATTATCATATACATCAGAGAATTATGCAAAGTATTGTAATTTTAAAAAAATCTTACTTGTTTCTGGGATCATAGTTTTGTCTTATTTCTGTATAATGTTATTTGACTATTTACTTGATCAGACTTGTGTATTTTGCTATTGCTTTTCAAAGACTCAGCTCTTGGGTTTTTTATTCATTCCAATTTAATTTTTCTAACTTCAAATGTAATAATTTCTGCTTCTTTCATCCTCTTTCCCTGCTGCTGCTGCTGCTGCTAAGTCACTTCAGTCGTGTCCGACTCTGTGTGACCCCATAGACGGAAGCCCACCAGGCTCCCCTGTCCCTGGGATTCTCCAGGCAAGAACACTGGAGTGGGTTGCCATTTCCTTCTCCAATGTGTGAAAGTGAAAAGTGAAAGTGAAGTCGCTCAGTCGTGTCCGACCCTTAGCGACCCCACGGACTGCAGCCTACCAGGCTCCTCTATCCATGGGATTTTCTAGGTAATAGTACCGGAGTGGCTTGCCATTACCTTCTCCGCCTCTTTCCCTAGGTCTTTCCTTTTCAAACTTCGTGAACTGAAGGCGTAGTTTATTTATACTCAGCAACCTTGTTTAATTAGAAATGCACTCAGTGTTGTTCATAGGCCTCAGATGGCAAGAATGGTCATATCCTAGATGAAACTGGCTGGTTATCACTCTTATTGTCTTGTAATCTTATAATAGCTGTTTCATTCTCATTGACCAAAAGGTTAATTTTTTTGTATTTTTTTAAATAGAGTATTTAAAACTCATCATTATTTCCTATTTTTGTTTTATACATACATGTACAATCACATTTTCACTTAGTTTAACTGGGTTGTGGTCTGCAAAGAGATTCTTTGAAATTTTAGTTTTAGAGTTTATATTAAGTATCTTATATTTTAAATCTTAAAGACATTTAATTAATCCTTACTTTCTCCTTCCTAAAGAATATTCAACAGTGAGGTTGAGTTCAAAACCCATTCCAGATACTTTTCTGCGATTTGCCCTGAATTTGGTCTACCCACGGTTTAGTCTTGCTTCAGGACCTTCATAAGTGATTATCCAGTTTTCACTTATGCTCTGGTGGAATGTTGATGCCTCATTTCATTTCATGAAACTTTCTTTACATTTTACTCATAAAACACTTGACTTTTATTCTCTTTTTACCTCCTTCACTATTCGTTTTCAGACATTTCATTAGCTACAGTTTCTCTGTGTATCCCTTTACTGTAGTTTTCACTAGAACTTTTATCTTTGATTCTGTCTCTGATCCTCTCTCTCTCTCTTTTTTTATTTTTTTGCAAATCACATTGTGTTGGCCAAGCTGTTTTATTTCTATAATGTCAACTATTTATTTTACATTTTCATATCAGCACCTAAGTCCACCTTTTTTCTAGCAATTGCTTATTGAGCATAATCATCAGAACATTGTGTGGTTTCCATGAAATTAATAACATATCAAATATAAGCTAATAATAAATAATTTCTAACATAATTTCTAGAGTTGAAATATTCTGGAAGACTTCAAGTATCGGAAATTTTTTTTAATACAACATAGCCTATAATAAAGAAACGGAATATGTCTTTCACACAATAAGTACAATAAAAATTCAAAGAAAAGATAACCTTTGAATTCATTTAGATTCATTACCATTTATTCTCTATATCTTGTCTCTGCAGTTTTCTCATGTTAGGTAACTTTTTTTTCCCCTGAATTTCTTTCTATTAAATCTTATTATTTTCACCATTAAGTCTAATTTATTCAGTAATAGAATATTCTAGAATTGTTTGAAGATATGCCTTAGATTATTGATAAAATACGTAAATGTAATCGAGATTTCAACATTAGCCTCTGTGAAACTTAATTATATTTCTTATCTCTGAGCTGGTGAGGAAAGTTTTGTTTACATCACTTGTCAACCAATTATGTGTCAGCTTAATGAGTATGTAATACCCAAATAAGATATTTCTCCTTAATTAGTTTGAATTTTATGATATACATTGTTGCATGACAAAATCTTATTAAAATATAAATAACAAATTTTTTTTTCTTTTTCTAAATCTTCCATGCTTATCGATCTTCAACATAGTTAGATGAAATTATTAGTCAGACAGAAGTGTTCTTTAGTAAGTTACACTGTCCATTATGTAGTTTCTAAAGTCCTTTAGATATCTTTGAATTTACTTTAAAAAGCAGTATAGTTCAGTCAGTCAGTCAGTTCAGTCGCTCAGTCGTGTCCGACTCTTTGCAACCCCATGAGTCACAGCACGCCAGGCCTCCCTGTCCATCACCAACTCCCGGAGTTCACTCAAACTCATGTCCATTGAGTCAGTGATGCCATCCAGCCATCTCATTCTCTGTTGTCCCCTTCTCCTCCTGCCCCCAATCCCTCCCAGCATCAAAGTCTTTTCCAGTGAGTCAACTCTTCGCATGAGGTGGCCGAAGTATTGCAGTTAACCTGAAGGTTTTTTTGAATTTGGATTTCTCTGTTCATGTGAGTAAAAACAAAATATATATTTTAACTAAGTAAACATACTATATTAAGTGTGTTGATATGGTTAATTGATGGGTTATTTATAGAATAAGTATGAGCTATTCTTAAAATAAATCACTTTTAACTTCCAATTTGCCTTCTGAACCTCTTCTCTTTCTGGCCAAATAAATTAACAGTCACATTTAATAGTTGACAACTTGGAAGAAGCTGTCAAAAAAAAAAAAAATCAGTTGGTTCTGGTGAAAACTTTGATGACAGCTTGTTACAATAAACATATGACCACTGCAAGAATGGAATATGATATGGTGACCTAATCTCTACTTTAACATTGCACATCTGCTTATTAAAAGTATTGTTTACTATGTGCTCCTTTGCTTGCTTGCCAAATGCCCAACTTTATATTTATCACTTAAATCTTAAATCAAGCTGAGCTATCCAAACTAGAAAATTTCTGCCCCATTTCATTGCCTTTACTTTGGAAATCCCATTTTTCTCATTTATATTATATAGCCATGGGTCACATAGAAGTGATAGTGACAGCTAGCCTTGTTTCATAATGGTTTAGAGGGAAAAATGTTTTTTGAGCGAAGATTTCAATAAGCGAATATTCAGATTTTGAAATAATCAATTAGTAGCTTATTTTTGCTTACATTTTGTTTCTATTACTTAGTTCCCATAGACAGTTGCTGGCTGAGGCTGGAGGAAGGAGATTATTGCTCTAATCCTGATATAATAACTAGGTGGGCAGATTTAGTAGGCAATGTCCTATAAAAGAGAAAGATCAAAAGCCAGGAAAATATTCAGTCAAAGGAGATAGAAGCACTGTTCTAAGTTTTTATTTGTTACAGTATATTTAAAGGGACATAATTCATGAAGAATTTTTACGATAACCAAAATGCTCTGTATGCAACTATAGTGAATTAATTTGTCCAAATCAATAAACTGTACATCATCGAGAATACACCATAATGGAAAGTATGGACTTTAGGTAATTATGATGTGTTTATGTAGGTTCATAAATTGTAACAAATGTAGCAATCTGGTAGGGAATGTTTATAATGGGGGAGGCTATACTAATCTTAAATTGCCCTAAAATATAGTCTTCAGTTCAGTTCAGTTCAGTTGCTCAGTCGTGTCCGACTCTTTGCAACCCCATGAATCACAGCACGCCAGGCCTCCCTGTCCATCACCAACTCCCAGAGTTCACTCAAACTCATGTCCATGGAGTCGGTGATGCCATCCAGCCATCTCACTCTCTGTCGTCCCCTTCTCCTCCCGCCCCCAATCTTTCCCAGCATCAGAGTCTTTTCCAGTGAGTCAGCTCTTTGCATGAGGTGGCCAAAGTATTGGAGTTTCAGCTTTAGCATCATTCCTTCCAATGAACACCCAGGATTAGTCTCCTTTAGAATGGACTGGTTGGATCTCCTTGCAGTCCAAGGGACTCTCAAGAGTCTTCTCCAACACCACATATATAATCTTAAAGATGAATAAATAATAACATTTAAGAATCCTTGCTGTAGTATGGTAATGATAACAATAGCATAAGAGTATAACGCCGGCTCCGGTGCCCCAGATGTGAGAGATGCAGGCTCCGCACAACCGATGACGTGCAGGAGTGGCTGAGAGGAGCTACCCCACATCCAAGGTAAGGTAGAACGGCTGCGCTTTGCTGGAACAGCTGTGAAGAGATATTCCACGACCAAGGTAAGAGAAACCCAAATAAGACGGTAAGTATTGTGAGGGGGCATTTGAGGGCAGACACACTGAAATCATAATCCCATAAAACTAGTTGGTCTGATCATATGGACCAGAGCCCTGTCTAACTCAATGAAACTAAGCCATACCATGTGGGGCCACCCAAGACGGACGGGTCATGGTGGACAGCTCTGACACAATGTGGTCCACTGGAGAACGAATGGCAAACCACTTCAGTATACTTGCCTTGAGAACCCCATGAACAGTATGAAAAGGCAAAATGATAGGATACTGAGTGAGGAACTCCCCAGGTCGGTAGGTGCCCAGTATGCTACTGGAGATCAGTGGAGAAATAACTCCAGAAAGAATGAAGGGATGGAGCCAAAGTGAAACAAATAACCAGTTGTGGATGTGACTGGTGATAGAAGCAAGGTCCAATGCTGTAAAGAGCAATATTGCATAGGAACCTGGAATGTTAGGTTCATGAATCAAGACAAATTGGAAGTGGTCAAGCAGGAGATGACAAGAGTGAACGTCGACATTCTAGGAATCAGTGAACTAAAATGGACTGGAATGGGTGAATTTAACTCAGATGACCATTATATCTACTACTGTGGGCAGGAATCCCTTAGAAGAAATGGAGTAGCCATCATGATCACCAAAAGAGTCCGAAATGCAGTACTTGGATGCAATCTTAAAATGACAGAATGATTTCTGTTCATTTCCAAGGCAAACCATTCAATATTAGAGTAATCCAAGTCTATGCCCCAACCAGTAATGCTGAAGAGGCTGAAGTTGAATGGTTCTATGAAGACCTACAAGACCTTTTAGAACTAACACCCAAAAAAGATGTCCTTTCCTTTATAGGGGACTAGAATGCAAAAGTAGGAAGTCAAGAAACACCTGGAGTAACAGGCAAATTTGGCCTTGGAGAACGGAATGAAGCAGGGCAAAGGCTACTAGAGTTTTGTCAAGAGAATGCACTGGTCATAGCAAACACCCTCTTCCAACAACACAAGAGAAGACTCTACACATGGACATCACCAGATGGTCAACACCAAAATCAGATTGACTATATTCTTTGCAGCCAAAGATGGAGAAGCTGTATATAGTTAGCAAAAACAAGACCAGGAGCCAACTGTGGTTCAGATGATGAACTCCTTATTGCCAAATTCAGATTGAAATTGAAGAAAGTAGGGAAAACCATTCAGATATGACCTAAATCAAATCCCTTATGATTATACAGTGGAAGTGAGAAATAGATTTAAGGGACTAGATCTGACTGATAGAGTGCCTGATGAACTCTGGACGGAGGTTCGTGACATTGTACAGGAGACAGGGACCAAGATCATCCCCATGGAAAAGAAATGCAAAAAAGCAAAATGGCTGTTTGAGGAGGCCTTACAAATAGCTGTGAAAAGAAGAGAAGCGAAAAGCAAAGGAGGAAAGGAAAGATATAAGCATCTGAATGCAGAGTTCCAAAGAATAGCAAGGAGAGATAAGAAAACCTTCCTCAGCGATCAATGCAAAGAAATAGAGGAAAACAACAGAATGGGAAAAACAAGAGATCTTTTCAAGAAAATTAGAGATACCAAGGGAACATTTCATACAAAGATGGGCTCGATAAAGGACAGAAATGGTATGGACCTAACAGAAGCAGAAGATATTAAGAAGAGGTGGCAAGAATACACAGAAGAACTATACAAAAATGATCTTCACGACGAAGATAATCACGATGGCGTGATCACTCACCTGGAACCAGACATCTTGGAATGTGAAGTCAAGTGGGTGTTAGAGAGCATCACTGTGAACAAAGCTAGTGGAGGTGATGGAATTCCAATTGAGCTATTTCAAATCCTGAAAGATGATGCTGTGAAAGTGCTGCACTCAAGATGCCAGCAAATTTGGAAAACTCAGCAGTGGCCACAGGACTGGAAAAGGTCAGTCTTCATTCCAATCCCAAAGAAAGGGAATGCCAAAGAATGCTCAAACTACAGCACAATTGCACTCATCTCACACGCTAGTAAAGTCTTGCTCAAAATTCTCCAAGCCAGGCTTCAGCAATATGTGAACCGTGAAATTCCAGATGTTCAAGCAGGTTTTAGAAAAGGCAGAGGAACCAGAGATCAAATTGCCAACATCCACTGGATCATGGAGAAAGCCAGAGAGTTCCAGAAAAACATCTATTTCTGCTTCATTGACTATGCCAATGCCTTTGACTGTGTGGATCACAATAAACTGTGGAACATTCTGAAAGAGATGGGAATCCCAGACCACCTGACCTGCCTCTTGAGAAACCTGTATGCAGGCCAGGAAGCAAAAGTTAGAACTGGACATGGAACAATAGACTGTTCCAAATAGGAAAAGGAGTACGTCAAGGCTGTATATTGTCACCCTGCTTATTTAACTTATATGCAGAGTACATCATGAGGAACGCTGGGCTGGAAGAAGCACAAGTTTGAATCAAGATTGCCGGGAGAAATATCAATAACCTCAGATATGCAGATGACACTACCCTTATGGCAGAAAGTGAAGAGGAACTAAAAAGCCTCTTGATGAAAGGGAAAGAGGAGAGTGAAAAGGTTGGCTTGAACCATTATCTTCATTACCTCCACCATAGTTTGAAAGTGAAGTCGCTCAATCGTGTCTGACTCTTTTGGATCCCGTGGACTAGTCTACCAGGCTTCTCTGTCCATGGGGTTTTCCAGGCAAGAGTACTGGAGTGGGTTGCCATTTCCTTCTCCAGGGATCTTCCTGACCCAGGGATCGAACCCGGGTCTCCTGCATTGCAGGAAGATGCTTAACCCTCTGAGCCATACATAGCAGGGAAGGAACACAGCCCCACCCACCAACAGAAAATTGGATTGAAGATTTACTGAGCATGGCCCCGCCCATCAGAAAAAGACCCAATAACCCCCTCAGTCAGTCTATCCCATCAGTAAGCTTTCATAAGCCTCTTATCCTTCTCCATCAGAGGACTGTTGCTGCTAAGTCGCTTCAGTTGTGTCCTACTCTGTGTGACCCCATAGACGGCAACCCACCAGGCTCCCCTGTCCCTGGGATTCCTTAGGCAAGAACACTGGAGTGGGTTGCCATTTCCTTCTCCAATGCATGAAAGTGAAAAGTGAAAGAGACTGAAAACCACAATCACAGAAAACTAACCAATCTAATCACATGAACGACAGCCTTGTCTAACTCAATGAAACTATGAGCCATGCCATGTAAGCCCAGCCAAGATGGACGGGTCATGGTGGAGAGTTCTGACAAAATGTGGTCCACTGGAGAAGGGAATGGCAAACCACATCTGTATTCCTGCTTTGAGTACCCCGTAAACAGTATGAAAAGGCAAAAAGATAGGACACTGAAAGATGAACTCCCCAGCATTGTAGGTGCCCAATATGGCAAGAGTGAAGGTCGACATTTTAGGAATCAGTGAACTAAAATGGACAGGAATGGGTGAATTTAACTCAGTTCAGTTCAGTTCAGTCGCTCAGTTGTGTCCGACTCTTTGCGATCCCATGAATCACAGCAAGGCAGGCCTCCCTGTCCATCACCAACTCCTGGAGTTCACTCAAACTCATGTCCATTGAGTCGGTGATGCCATCCAGCCATCTCATTCTCTGTTGTCCCCGTTTTCTCCTGCCCCCAATCCCTCTCAGCATCAGAGTCTTTTCCAGTGGGTCAACTCTTCGCATGAGGTGGCCAAAGTATTGCAGTTTCAGCTTTAGCATCAGTCCTTCCAATGAACACCCAGGATTGATCTCCTTTAGAATGGACTGGTTGGATCTCCTTGCAGTCCAAGTGACTCTCAAGAGTCTTCTCCAACATCACAGTTCAAAAGCATCAATTCTTCGGTGATCAGCTTTCTTCACAGTCCAACTCTCACATCCATACATGACCCCTGGAAAAACCATAGCCTTGATTAGACGGACCTTGGTTGGCAAAGTAATGTCTCTGCTTTTTAATATGCTATTTAGGTTGGTCATAACTTTCCTTCCAAGGAGTAGGTGTCTTTCAATTTCCTGGCTGCAATCAGCATCTGCAGTGATTTTGGAGCCCCCAAAATAAAGTCTGACACTGTTTCCACTGTTTCCCCATCTATTTCCCATGAAGTGATGGGACCAGATGCCATGATCTTTGTTTTCTGAATGTTGAGCTTCAAGCCAACCTTTTCACTCTCCTCTTTCACTTTCATCAAGAAGTCTTTTAGTTTCTCTTCACTTTCTGCCATAAGGGTGGTGTCATGTGCATATCTGAGGTTATTAATATTTCTCCCAGCAATCTTGAGTCCAGCTTGTGCTTCTTCCAGCCCAGCATTCCTCATGATGTACTCTGCATAGAAGTGAAATAAGCAGGGTGACAATATACAACCTTGATGTACTCCTTTTCCTATTTGGAACCAGTCTGTTGTTCCATGTCCAGTTCTAACTGTTGCTTCCTGACCTGCATACAGGTTTCTCAAGAGGCAGGTCAGGTGATCTGGTATTCCCATCTCTTTCAGAATGTTCCACAGTTTATTGTGATCCACACAGTCAAAGGCATTGGCATAGTCAATGAAGCAGAAATAGATGTTTTTCTGGAACTCTCTTGCTTTCTCCATGATCCAGTGGATGTTGGCAATTTGATCTCTGGTTCCTCTGCCTTTTCTAAAACCTGCTTGAACATCTGGGAGTTCACGGTTCACATATTGCTGAAGCCTGGCTTGGAGGATTTTGAGCATGACTTTACTAGCCTCAGATGACCATTATATCTACTACTGTGGGCAAGAACCCATTAGAAGAAATGGAGTAACCATCATAGTTAACAAAAGAGTCAGATATGCAGTGGTTGGATGCAATCTCAAAAACGACAGAATGAACTCCATTCATCTCCAAGGGAAACCATTCAATATCACAGTAATCCAAGTCTATGCCCCAACCAGGAATGCTGAAGAAGCTGAAGTTGAATAGTTTTATGAATACATATGAGACCTAGAATTAACAGCCAAAAAAGATGTCGGTTTCATTATAGGGGACTGGAATGCAAAAGTGGGAAGTCAAGAAACACCTGGAGTAACAGTTAATTTGGCCTTGGAGCACGTAATGAAGCAGGGCAAAGGCTAATAGAGTTCTGTCAAGAGAACACACTGGTCATAGCAAACACCCTCTTCCAACAGCACAAGAGAAGACTCTACACATGGACATCACTAGATGGTCAACACTGAAATCAGATTGATTATATTCTTTGTAACCAAAGATGGAGAAGCTCCTATATAGTCAGCAAAACCGAGAGCAGGAGCTGACTGTGGCTCAGATCTGAACTCCTTATTGAGAAACTCAGACTTAAATTTAAGAAAGTAGGGAAAACCACTAGACCATTCAGGTATGACCTAAATCAAATCCCTAATGATTATACAGTGGGAGTAAGAAATAGATTTAAGAGACTAGATCTGATAGACAGAATTCCTGAAAAACTATGGACAGAGGTTTGCAACATTATGCAGGAGACAGGGAGGAAGACCATCCACAAGAAAAAGAAATGCCAAAAGCAAAATGGCTATCTGAGGAGGCCTTACAAATTGCTGTGAAAAGAGAAACCAAAAACAAAGGAGAAAAGGAAAGATTTCCATTTGAATACAGAGTTCGAAAGAATAGCAAGGAGAGATAAGAAAGCCTTCTTCAGGGATCAGCTCAAAGAAATAGAGGAAAACAACAGAATGGGATAGATTGAGATCTCTTCAAGAAAATTAGAGATACAAAGGGAACATTTCTTGCATAGATGGGCTCAATAAAAGACATAAATGGTGTGGACCTAACAGAAGCAGAAGATATTAAGAAGTGGCAAGAATACACAGAAGAACTGTTCAAAAAAATCTTCACAACCAAGATAATCACGATGGTGTGATCATTCACCTAGAGCCAGACATCTTGGAATGTGAAGTCAAGTGGACCTTAGAAAGCATCACTACGAACAAAGCTAGTGGAGGTGATGGAATTCCAATTGAGCTATTTCAAATTCTGAAAGATGATACTGCTCTCAATATGTCAGCAAATGTGGAAAACTCAACAGTGGCCACAGGACTGGAAAAGGTCAGTTTTCATTCCAATCCCAAAGAAAGGCAATGCCAAAGAAAGTTCAAACTACCACACAATTGCACTCATCTCAGACACTAGCAAAGTAATGCTCAAAACTGTCCAAGCCAGCCTTCAGCAATACGTGAACTGTGAAATTCCAGATGTTCAAGCTTGTTTTAGAAATGGCAGAGGAACTAGAAATCAAATTGCCAACATCCATTGGATCATGGAAAAAGCAAGAGAATTCCAGAAAAACATCTATTTCTGCTTTATTGACTATGCCAAATCCTTTGACTGTGTGGATCACAATAAACTGTGGAAAATTTTGAAAGAGATGGGAATACCAGACCACCTGACCTGCCTCTTGAGAAATCTGTATGCAGGTCAGGAAGCAACAGTTAGAATTGGACATGGAACAACAGACTGGTTCCAAATAGGAAAAGGAGTACATCAAGACTGTATATTGTTACCCTGCTAATTTAACTTATATGCAGAGTATATCATGAGAAACACTGGGTTTGGTGAAGCCCAAGCTGGAATCAAGATTGCCGGGAGAAATATCAATAACCTCAGATATGCAGATGACACCATCCTTATGGCAGAAAGTGAAGAGGAACTAAAAAGCTTCCTGATGAAAGTGAAAGAGGAGAGTGAAAAAGTTGGCTGAAATCTCAACATTCAGAACATTAAGATCATGGCATCTGGTCCCATCACTTCATGGGAAATAGATGGGGAAACAGTGGAAACAGTAGCTGATTTTATTTTTTTGGGCTCCAAAATCATTGCAGATGTTGATTGCAGCCATGAAATTAAAAAACGCTTACTCCTTGGAAGGAAAGTTATGACCAACCTAGACACCACGTTCGGAGAAGGCAATGGCAAGCCACTCCAGTACTCTTGCCTAGAAAATCCCATGAATGGAGGAGCTTGGTAGGCTGCAGTCCGTGGGGTTGCTATGGGTCGGACATGACTGAGTGACTTCATTTTCACTTTTCACTTTCACACATTGGAGAAGGAAATAGCAACCCACTCCAGTGTTCTTGCCTGGAGAATACCAGGGACAGGGGTTCCTGGTGGGCTTCCGTCTATCGGGTCACAGAGAGTCGGACACAACTGAAGTGACTTAGCAGTAGCAGCAGCAGACAGCACGTTAAAAAGCAGAGACATTATTTTGCCATCCAAGGTCCCTCTGGTCAAGGCTATGGTTTTTCCAGTGGTCATGTACGGATGTGAGAGTTGGACTGTAAAGAAAACTGAGCACTGAAGAATTGATGCTTTTGAACTGTGGTGTTGGAGAAGACGCTTGAGAGTCCCTTTTACTGCAAGGAGATCCAACCAGTCCATACTAAGCGAGACCAGTCCTGGGTGTTCATTGAAAGGACTGATGTTGAAGCCGAAGCTCCAATACTTTGGCCACCTGATGCAAAGAGCTGAATCATTTGAAAAGACCCCGATGCTGGGAAAGATTGAGAGTAGGAGGAGAAGGGGACAACAGAGGATGAGATGGTTGGATGGCATCACTGACTAATGGAGTTTGAGTAAACTCCGGGAGTTGATGATGGAAAGGGAGGCCTGCTGTGCTCCAGTCTATGGGGTCGCAGAGCAGACATGACTGAGTGACTGAACTGATGTGAACTGGAGACTTTTATCATAAATCAGTGTTGGATTTTGTCAAACATATTTTCTGATCTATTAATTATGTGGTTTTTGTTTCTTCACCTGTGGACATGATCATTTACATATTAACTTGTTTTCAAGTGCTTAATTAGACTCACATGTTGTCTGCTGTGCTGTGATCAGTCGCTAAAGTCATGTCCAACTCTTTGTCATCCTATGGGCTGTAGTATACCAAGCTCATCTGTCCATGGGTTTTTCCAGGCCAGAATACTGGAATGGAAATGTCCTGCCATGTCCTCCTCCAGGGGATATTTTCAACAGAGTGATTGAACCCATGGCTTCTGCATCTTTTGCACTACAGGTGGATTCTTTACTGCTGAGCCACCAGGGAAGCCCTGTAATGTCCATAGTATATGTAATGATGTCCTCAGTTTCATTTCTGGTCTTAAAAATTGATAGCCACTTTTTTTTTTTCTTATTCAATTTGCCTGGAGGATTATCAATTTTATTGATCTTTACAAAAAACTATTTTTTTATTATTGATTTTCCAGGGTATTTTTAATTTAGAAAGTGGATACTGTTACTGTCATCCCTTAATACAGTAGAATTCATTTGTAGTTTATTTGCTTTTCTGCTCTCCCCATGTAAAAGAGGTAACAAAGAGTCTGTAAAATAGTCTTGCACACCCCATGTGATTTTATCTTGGGTCAACAAAGAATATTTTGTTGGTCTACAACACATTTACTTGAAGTAGAACAAGCAAATATTCTATTTTTCACAATACTAGTAAAATTTCTGCCTCAATATAAATCTTGTTGGAGCATAGAGTTCATCATCCCAACTAATACTAGTGTAAATCTAGCTTAGTTGATTTGTTTTTGCAACAGATACAAAATATTTGCTATGGACAGAATGCTTATTTCTCCCCCAAATTCAAAAGTTAGAGCCTAATCCCCTATTTGATAATATTTGATGTGGGGTTCTGGAAGGTGATTAGGTCATGCAGGTGGAGGTCAGATGAATAGGATTACTGCCCTTCTAAAAGAGACTCTGGTCTTTTGTTCCGCTTAGAGCATATGAGGACACAGTAGGAAGATGGTTTTCTATGAATTAAGAAATAGGCTCTCAGTAGACATCAAATCTGCTGGTGTCCTGTCTTTGGACTTACAGCCTCCAGAACTATGAGAAATAAATATTTGTTATTTAAACAACCCGGTCAACATTTTTGGTGGGTTTGTTTGTTTGTTGTTGACATAGTAGCCTGAATGAACTAAAGATAGTACCAGAAAAAATTGATTTTTATCCTACTGCAATATTTCTAACTGGCCTAAGGGAAAAAATTATATTTTTTGGATTCTGTTTCCTAGTACATGATTTCTTTCACTTTCCTTTTTTTTTTTTGCATCAGATCCTTTAATGTCATAAAGGTTCCATCTCATAATTAAATATGTATCCAGCACTTAATGGTTTCAGTATACCTGGCAGGAATTGCTAGTTATTCTTTAGAACAAGACTGTGAAGTAAGTTACCACTGAGTTGAGAGCATCATATTTTAGATGAAGGAGGTGAAATTTATGGAGAGAGTGCCCAAGGTCATTTAACATATTAATGGCAGATCCGGAATTAGAATTCTGTCTTCAGTGTCTCTGCTTTCACAAAATCAGATGGATTTGAGTTGAATGTTGCCTTAAATGAAGAAAGAAGTTTCAAGGAAGAGGCATGTGGATCTAGCCTGAGGAATAGCACTTTAGCAATCTAGTGGATGTGATTTTAGGAATACATTTGTCTCTTATTCTGACATGGTTTTCTTTATCATAGTACATAATTTCTATTGTTAACAATTTTACCAGGAAGAGATTTTATGTAAGATAGAGGAGATATCAATAGCCTAATAGAATAAGTAAGCACCCTCTTGCAAGTAAAAATTGATTGAAATAAAGACGCATTTGCAATGATGGTGTATTTAATGCAGACCCATTTCTCATTTCAACTTTTGTTAGTGACAAACTCTCAATTCTCAAACAACCTACACATTTATTCAACTAGAGTATTAAATGGAGTACATATCAGATCATTCTATATATGACTGCACATATAGAGCTCCTTAAAAGACCATCACTTTAATATATTAATTCTTAGTTTTTTGGGGCAGATATATAAAGCATAATATCAAAGAAAACAGAACACTACTAGAATCTGTATTTCTATTTTTGCTCAGAATTTTGTTTATTTTCATTGATTCATTATAGTAATATGCATTAAATTAATTAGCTGCAACAGAAACTTTGAATAATTCAAAGAGGCACTTCAGGAAAATTGCATTTTTTTTCCAGCTGGCTACATCGTAAATTTGTTATGATGAATAATAGTGAGGCAACTGTTTGGGTTGATTTATTGCTGTTACATAAAAAATTCATATTATAATTTTTAGCAGAAATAAGACTATTTATAGCAATTACCTTTTTCAAAGACATCATTGCAGAGACGCAAGGGAATCCGTAGTAGTATTGGTTATTCTGAACCTTAGAAGAGCAACTTGTACTGCAGGATCAAAAGGAAGTAAGAATCAAAGCCATACTATTCAAGCCAGCTTCTTGGAACTGTTAGAAATGTGTTGAATCCAAGAACACTTTTTATGTTCTTGTTTTTACTATGATTTTTGACTAGAAGCTCTTTTTGGAAATGTTAATTTTCTTAATGTCCTTCCAATTAGTCTTTTGTTTTCAATTTTTCCCATTAACAAACTCAGTGGAAAATAATTTTGCAGTTATGTTTGCTCTTACTCTTCCCACATTCTCCAATTCCAACCACGCACTCATCAGATCTCCCCTCTCTGTTAGTCTCTGCATTCCTCTTTGACCTGGAATCATAACTTCTATAGATTGCCTCACTTGATTTTGTAGCCATTTTGGACCATGAGTTTACACCTCTGTCCTCTAGAGTATCCCCATGGTAAAGAGTTTTGGAGCTCTTTCAAGCCAACTGCTTCTGAAAGGTGGGTGATTTTGCAAGATCAATTAATTCTATGAGTTTTGTTTTTAAACATCTTACTTGGTTGGAGGAAATGTGTGAAATGCCTGACAATTGATGCAGCGTTATTTAAGTCCACAGTTCTGGTGCTGGCAGAAGTGTATATGGATGGTAAACACATATCTGGAGAATGTATTAAATCCTATTGGGAAAAGTCCATGCTTTTCCAGATGGTTATCTGGTCGCCTGAGGATGGTGTCATATAAGGATTCAGAACTGGATTCATCTTTTGGCTGAGCAAACGGACCTATACACATGCTCCAATATTGTATTGTTAGCATAGCCAGTGTACTTAGCCTTTGGAAAATGTGGTAATAACTGAAGAGTGAATCAAATATCTATGGGACAGGACATCTTCACAATGAAGATGTGACTTCACATCTAATTTCTGACTTCACAATGAATACTTCTTTTTGCTTCAGATCAGTCTGGCTAGAGATTTATCAATTTTATTGAATTTTTCAGAGATGCATCTTTGTATGGTTTTATAGAGTTTCTGTATTATTTTCTCTTTTATTGATTATACTATGAGAGTAATTATTTCTTTATATTTACCTTGGGTTTAATTTGTACTTCCTTTTGTTATTCAAGTAAAATATGGATTCATTGATTATATAGTTTTTACTTTTTGAATATAGGACTTTAGTGCTATAAATTTATAAGCACAACTTTAGTTCAGTTCAGTCATTCAGTCGTGTCTGACTCTTCGCGACCCCATGAATTGCAGCATGCCAGGCTTCCCTGTCCATCACCACCTCCTGGAGTTCACCCAAAATCATGTGATCAAGTTGGTGATGCCATCCAGCCATCTCATCTTCCATCGTCCCCTTCTCCTCCCATCCCCAATGCCTCCCAGCACCAGGGTCTTCTTCAGTGAATCAACTCTTCTCATGAGGTGGCCAAAGTATTGTAGTTTCAGCCTCAGCCTCAGTCCTTCCAATGAACACCCAGGATTGATCTCCTTTAGAATGGACTGGTTGGATCTTGTAGTCCAAGGGACTCAAAAGAGTCTTCTCCAGCACCACAGTTCAAAAGCATCAATTCTTCGGCACTCAGCTTTCATCACAGTCCAACTCTCACATCCATACATGACCACTGGAAAAACCATAGCCTTGACTAGACGGACTTTTGTTGGCAAAGTAATGTCTCTGCTTTGTAATATGCTGTTTAGGTTGGTCATAACTTTTCTTCCAATGAGTAAGCGTCTTTTCATTTCCTGGCTGCAATCACCACCTGCAGTGATTTTGGAGCGCCCCAAAATAAAGCCTAACACTATTTCCACTGTTTCTCCATCCATTTGCCATGAAGTGATGGGACCAGATGCCATGATCTTAGTTTTCTGAATGTTGAGCTTTAAGCCAACTTTTTCACTCTCCTCTTTTACTTTCATCAAGAGGCTTTTTAGTTCCTCTTCACTTTCTGCCATAAGGGTGGTGTCATCTGCATATCTGAGGTTATTGATATTTCTCCCGGCAATCTTGATTCCATCTTTGATTCTTCCAGCTCAGCGTTTCTCATGATGTACTCTGCATAGAAATTAAATAAGCAGGGTCACAATATAAAGCCTTGATGTACTCCTTTTGTACTCCTTTTCCTATTTGGAACCAGTCTGTTGTTCCATGTATAGTTCTAACTGTTGCTTCCTGACCTGCATACAGGTTTCTCAAGAGTCAGGTCAGGTGGTCTGGTACTCCCATCTTTTTCAGAATTTTCCACAGTTTGTTGTGATCCACACAGTCAAAGGCTTTGGCATAGTCAATAAAGCAGAAATAGATGTTTTTCTGGGACTCTCTTGCTTTCTCCATGATCCAGCAGATGTTGGCAATTTGATCTCTGGTGCCTCTGCCTTTTGTAAAACCAGCTTGAACATGTGGAAGTTCATGGTTCAAGTATTCCTGAAGCCTGGCTTGGAGAATTTTGAGCATGACTTTACTAGCGATTGAGATGAGTGCAATTGTGCGGTAATTTGAGAATTCTTTGGCATTGCCTCCCCTGGGATTGGAATGAAAACTGACCTTTTCCAGTCCTATGGCCACTGCTGAGTTTTCCTAAATTGCTGGCATATTGAGTGCAGCACTTTCACGGCATCATCTTTCAGGATTTGAAGTAGCTCAACTGGAATTCCATCACCTCCACTAGCTTTGTTCGTAGTGATGCTTTCTAAGGCCCACTTGACTTCACATTCCAGGATATCTGGCTCTAGGTGAGTGATCACACCATTGTGATTATCTGGGTCATGAAGATCATTTTTGTATAGTTCTTCTGTGTATTCTTGCCACCTCTTCTTAATATCTTCTGCTTCTGTTAGGTCCCTACCATTTCTGTCCTTTATTGAGCCCATCTTTGTATGAAATGTTCCCTTGGTATCTCTTATTTTCTTGAAGAGATATCTAGTCTTACCCATTCTGTTGCTTTTCCTCTATTTCCGTGCACTGATTGCTGAGGAAGGCTTTCTTATCTCTCCTTGCTATTCTTTGTAACTCTGCATTCAGATGCTTGTATCTTTCCTTTTCTCCTTTGCTTTTGGCTTCTCTTCTTTTCACAGCTATTTGTAAGGACTCCCCAGGCAGCCATTTTGCTTTTTTGCATTTCTTTTCCATGGGGATGGTCTTGGTCCCTGTCTCCTGTACAATGTCACGAACCTCCGTCCAGAGTTCATCAGGCACTCTCAGGTCTAGTCCCTTAAATCTATTTTTCACTTCCACTGTATAATCATAAGATATTTGATTTAGGTCATGCCTGAATGGTCTAGTGGTTTTCCCTACTTTCTTCAATTTAAGTCTGAACTTGGCAATAAGGAGTTCATGATCTGAGCCACAGTCAGCTCCCGGTCTTGTTTTTGCTGACTGTATAGAGCTTCTCCTCATTTGGCTGCAAAGAATATAATCAATCTCATTTCAGTATTGACCATCTGATGATGTCCATGTGTAGAGGCTTCTTTTGTGTTGTTATAAGATGGTGTTTGCTATGACCAGTGCGTTCTCTTGGCAAAACTCTATTAGCCTTTGCCCTGATTCATTCCGTATTCTAAGACCAAATTTGCCTGTTTCTCCAGGTGTTTCTTGACTTCCTCCTTTTGCATTCCAGTCCCCTATGCATAACCTATTAACCACCAAATAAACACCCCTATTTGGGTGTTAATCTAAAAGGTCTTGTGGGTCTTCATAGAACCATTCAACTTCAGCTTCTTCAGCATTACTGGTTGGGTCATAGGCTTGGATCACCATGATTGTGAATGGTTTGCCTTGGAAACAGAGATCATTCTGTCCTTTTTGAGGTTGCGTCCAAGTACTGCATTTCAGACTACTCTGATGGCTACTTCATTTCTTCCAAGGGATTCCTGCTAACAGTAGTAGATATAATGGTCATCTGAGTTAAATTCACCCATTCCAGTCCATTTTAGTTCACTGATTCCTAGAATGTCTACGTTCACTCTTGTCATCTCCTGTTTGACCACTTCCAATTTGCCTTGTTTCATGAACCTAACATTCCAGGTTCCTATGTAATATTGCTCTTTACAGCATTGGACCTTGCTTCTATCACCAGTCAAATCCACAACTGGATATTGTTTTTGCTTTGGATCCATCCCTTCATTCTTTCTGGAGTTATTTCTCCTTTGATTTCCTGTAGCATATTGGACACCTACTGACCTGGGGAGTTCCTCCTTCAGTATCCTATCATTTTGCCTTTTCATACTATTCAAGGCAAGAATACTGAAGTGGTTTGCCATTCCCTTCTCCAGTGGACCACATTCTGTCAGACCTCTCCACCATGACCCATCTGTCTTGGGTGTCCCCACATGGCATGGCTTAGTTTCATTGAGTTAGACAAGGCTGTTTTCCTGTGATCAGATTGGCTAGTTTTCTGTGATTATGGTTTCAGTGTGTCTGCCCTCTGATGCACTCTGGCAACTGTTACTTGGGTTTCTCTTACTTTCCGTGGGGTACCTCTTCACGGCTGCTCCAGCAAAGCGCAGCCACTGCTTCTTACCTTGGACGAGGTCGCCCCTCCTGACCTTGAACATGGAGTTGCTCCTCTCGGCCTCTGCCCCTGACCTTGTACGTGGTGTAGTTATGCACCACAAATTTTTATATGTTGGACTTTTATTTTTACTTATTTCAATAAATATATATACTGAAATTTTAAATTGGAAAATAATTGTTTTAAAATATTCTGTTGGTTTCTGCCACACAACAACACAAATCAGCCATTCTGTGCTGTTCTGTGCTTAGTCGCTCAGTCGTGTCTGATTCACTGTGACCCCATGGACTGTAGTCCACCAGGCTGCTCTGTCTGTGGGGTTTCTTCAGGCAAGAATACTGGAGACAGTTGCCATGCCCTTCTCCAGGGGATCTTTCCAAGCCAGGGATCGAACCCCATGTCTCCCTTATTGCAGGTGAGTTCTTTACCATCTGAGCCACCAGGAAAGCTCAAGAATACTGGAGTGGGTAGCCTATTCCTTCTCCAGGGGAACTTCCCAGCCCAGGTAACAAACCGGAGTCTCCTGCATTGCAGGTGGATTCTTTACCAGCTGAGCTACCATATGTATATCCTCTCCCTCCTGAGCCTCCCTCCCACCCCATCGCCATCCCACTCCAAGAGTGCAGAGCTGAGTTTCCAGTGTTTCCTTTGAATATGTCCTTGATCCCAGAGTTATTTAGGAATGCATATTTTGGCTTCAAAATTTAGTTTCCAGATACCTTTGTGTTTTTATTACAAACCTAGTTCCACTGTGGACAGAAACCATAGTTTGTTTGTTTATAAACTTTTAAATTTTATTAATTTTGAATCTTTTTTATTTTGTGGCCTATATTATGGGCTTTCTTGGTAACTGTTTTCTGTGTACTTTAATACAATGTTTATTCTATTATCATTAGATTGAGAGAGCTATCAATGTCATTTAAATAAAATTTGTCATAATGTTATTCATCCTTCCATATTTTTACTGTTTTTCTGTCTGTTCATTCTATTTGTTATTGGAGAAGTATTAATTTTAATAAGAGATAAAATCCAGTTGTTAGTGTGGATTTATCTATTTCTCCTGGAAGTTGTACTAAAAAGCTGTTATAATTAGTGGAGCTATTACATGTTCCTATGGATGAATTAACTTCTTTGTTAGATGAAATGCTCCCTTTATCCTTGGCTATATTCTTTGTTTTGAATTTGCTATATTTAACATAAATGTAGCCAAGCCACCTTTAAAAAAGTTGTTAATGTAGCATATCTATTAATGTATTTTTTCTTTATTCTCATTGTAGATTTATTTTTAAAGTATGTTTCTTGTAGGCAACATACGGTTTAAATTTTTTTAAAAAACAATCTGATAATCTCTGTTTTATTTGGAGTGTTTAGACCATTTACATTTGATTTGATTACTTGTATGGTTGGCTTTAAATTTACTATCTTGTCCAAGTCAAGGGGATCTCTGGGCAGCGTGGAAATTCTGCTGCCATTTGTTCTTCCTCTTTCAAGGGTGACCATCTTTCATTGCTGATGGGCAATATTTTGAAAACTGTTGCTTGGTATGTTTTCAGCCAGCTTTTCACTGATATTAGATGTGAAGGTAAATCTAGTCCCTGTTAATCTTTAACAACTAATTTCAATTGAATGAGAAAACAATAAATTAATAATGAGAAGTTTAGTTCTCATAGACCTGTGATCGGATATTCAATATTCAAAAGAACCCAACTGCCAGTGTGAAATTGATGTTCAAATACATGTGAATATTTGGCAGAAAAGTATAAATGGCTGTATAGCGAAACTATAGAACTGGGTGCAGTCATGTTCCTTTTTTGAGATTTTTCCAGAAGTTCCGTGTAACTTCTTTGTATCAAACAACTGCTTTTGCTGGCATCACTTCAGTTCAGTCACTCAGTCGTGTACGACTTTTTGTGACCCCATGGACTGCAGCATGCCAGCCCTCCCTGTCCATCACAAACTCCCAGAGTTCACCCAAACTCATGTCCATTGAGTCGGTGATGCCATCCAACCATCTCATCCTCTGTTGTCCCCTTCTCCTCCAGCCCTCAATCTTTCCCAGCATCAGGGTCTTTTCCAATGAGTCAGCTCTTCGTATCAGGTGGCCAAAGTATTGGAGTTTCAGCTTCAACATCAGTCCTTTGCTGGCATAGGGCCCCAAATTGTGGGAGTTTGCACTGCAGCATAGACTTACTGATTTTATTCAGGCTCCAATCTAATGTCTTAGGACATCTCATGAATTAGCCAGTGAATTAGTCAGATCATACCTAAATGCAGTATATTTTACTTTCATAATTTTAAAAGGCTCAACCAGTTTTGTGCCTATTAAAAGTAGGTATTACATGTTTCAGTAATTTATATTTCACTTTAGAAGAAATATCTTGTCCTATCTCAGACCATTAAAACTTTATAGATCTATCAGTATGACAGACTTAGGCTCTTGAGATTTTACAAAGTTTATCTTTCAACCCTTGGTACACATATGTCTTAATAAGGCATTTAGTATATGCTGCTTCCTACTTATAGACCCAATTAACATAAGGCCATCAGTTTTAGGGGACAGAAAATGATTAAGTTCTCCCAAGTTTATATTATGAAAGGCAGTATGAAACTTGACTAGACAGTGTTTATGAGTTTCTATCCTTGCTTTGTGAAGGCAAATTGCTTATGAATGTTTTTTATGACAGGAATTGGGGAAAAATTATCTAAGTCAGTGTTTCTCTAACAGGAAAATGCAAAAGAATCACTTTAAAGACTTGATTAAACACAGATTTGGGGGCCCCACTTCTAGAGTTTCTGACTTAGTCAATGGAGAATGGGATTCAAGAATGTGCATATTTAATGAGTTTGTAGGTGATACTGATGCTGCTGATCCAAGAACTACACTTTAAACCATCCAAGTGACAGGGGTCACATTGATTTTCTCCAGTAAAAATGTTATATCTGAAAACAGAGTCGCTATAGAAATTAATGCCTGGTTTTCTTTGTAATGATCCATAGTCAATCTTCTATGACTACAACTCAAACTTCTGCTGAGTTTCCATCAGCAAAAAATGTGATTTAACCAGGCATGTATTAAGAATTCCTGTACCCCTTACCACACACATCTTTCTAGTATATGATGGTGCATTGTTTTTGGTTTGCTGTCTTGGCAATAGATGAATAATTAGAAGCTTTCACTTGCTTCATCCTAATGTAAATAACTCACAAATAACCCTTAGGATAGGTCAGTGGTCCCCTTAGACTCACTCTGAGATGAGTCAAGTCAGGGTTACATCTGTAATCTGACCTCAATAAATGCCTGCCAGTAGGGTACCAGAAAATGGCAACCCACTCCAGTACTGTTGCCTGGAAAATCCCATGGAAGGAGGAGCATGGTAGGCTACACTCCATGGGGTCACAAAGAGCTGGACACGACTGAGCGACTTCATTTTCACTTTCAGGGTACCAGGATGCATTTAGAGTTTCTAGTGATTTATAGCAATTCCGAGCCTTTACTTAATAATCCCTACCCCCAGAAGTTCTGAGTGTTTCCTTTTCACTATTGCGTAACCTGGTTAACAGATAGAAGTCATGAAGAGAAGGTTTGGGGAATATATAATATTCCTTAATGGCTACGTCACTGATCCTTTCTCAAAGGGAATCGACTTTCACTTCAACAAAAGTGCTTTAGGCGTATGTATTGACTTAGACCTTGGAACTGGCTGGATAAGAGGCTATGAATTCCCATTATGATGATGTGAATTTGATTTCCAACACCTAGAAAGATATGAAAATTAGATTTTCAAGACCCAGAAATTTTCTGTTTTTATATATTAAGCCATACCTCACTAGTCTGTTCATTTATTTCATTCTGAGGGACCCAGTGGTTAAAAAGCAACTGACACAGATTAATGCAGGTCAGAACACCATGATCAACTCAACACTTGCCTTATTAATGTGATTTTAAATGCCTTGTTTCTGATGGTTAATCCTTTTGATCTGGCCTCTGCTTCACCGGCAGGCCATTTTTCTACTGGAATATTGAGCCATTTGTATTGCAGCATCTTCCACCATCAGTCATCTTTGGCCCATAGGACACATTCAAACACACAGAGAGTTTCAAAATTGTTTTGGTAAGCGGAGTGTCCTCCAGGCTCTTTCAGGGTGTTTGGCAGAGGGGAGTTGAAGTGGTTACACATAATAAATCTGTTAGAAGGGGATGACAGAGAATGAGATGGCTGGATGGCATCACCAACTCTGTGGACTTGAGTTTGAGTGAACTCCAGGAGTTGGTGATGGACAGGGAGGCCTGGCGTGCTGTGATTCATGGGGTTGCGGAGAGTCGGACATGACTGAGAGACTGAACTGAACTGAACTGAACTGAATAGTCCCATAACCCTAAACCTCAGATCCTCTCTTCATCATCAGTGATTTTCCACTCAGGGTGCAGATTAGAATTACCTGGAGAGTTTCAGAAAACCTAATGTCCAGGATATATCCCAGAATGTTAAAATCAGGCTCCATCTGGGTGGGATCAAGAAATTAATTCTTTTAATGCTGCTTTGGTGATTCTAATAGGCATCCAAGGTTGAGAGCCACTGCCCTATGTCAGAGAATTTCTAGCATTGCCTCCTCATTCACTGTAAGCCAATGTTGAATCCAAACTTCAAATAGCAAGACTTTTGGATGTGAACAACCCTCATTGGGTACTTAAACCCCAAGTCATTAACTTTCAAATCTCAGCCGAGTACACCTAGAATTTGCAGATTCAAAATTCTTGTCCTTTGCCTATATTTGCCCAAAGGTCCTCGGGTCTTACTCTTTTTCCATGAGTACTCTTATCTTAGCATAACATATGGCTGGGTTTTTCATTTAGTGGGCTTTAACCACTGTACAATTACATTCAGTCCTTGGGCTTGATTCTCATTCATACCTTCCCTTTGGCTACTGGACATAAGAGATTCTTTTAGGTTTCCATAGAAGCTTCCTGATTTTTCATTCATGTTCTGAAGCAGACCTTCATTATTTTTGGTCCTTTTCTCCTGCTACAATCTTTGTAATAACCACTGTTGCCATAGTGACTAAGTGGCACAGACACTTGATCTCCCAACGCCTTCATTGCATCTGTACTTCATCTTATGCCACCACCAGTGATTATTCGACTAATCACAATGTCACAGCACGCCAGAGATTATCAGTGTCCCATTTCCTGAAGCAAAGAAGTTATCTGTGAGATTCTCAAATATTCTACCTACCCATTCCAGGAACCTATTTTAAGGGTGTTTCCTGGGGCCACTTCTTGTGCCAATTACTGAATTACTGAAGATCCTGACAGGAAACAGATGGTACATTCAAATGGTCTGATTAAGAAGAATTTAATAAAAAGCTATTTATAGAAGTGCAAATAGGAATAAGAGAAACCAAAATCAAAAAGAGTTGGTAAAGCACCCTGGAGCTAGCAGAGGTTGGGAGCTGTTAATGTCCCTAGGTGTGAACTGTACTTTCCTTCCATCTTCTCTTGTTATCTTCCACTGGACAAACTCAGCCACGGTAACTTGCTGCCCAACTGGTGAGGGATGTACTAATAGTTCATGCATAGCATAAAGCAAAAACAAAAAACAACAACAGGAAAAAAGAAAACGTATAAAAAGACAGGGGAAAATGTAAGGTAGGTCTAGAAACATAAATGGGAAAAGCCAGCAGAATGTTCAAGTTGAATATCTCCTCTAGTTCCAACATGTATGTAAAGCTTTTATTTGACATTTCAATTGGGGGTAAAGCATCTCAGACCTAGTCTATTGAAACACATATGCATTGTCACCCACTTAAATCCAGTCTGCTTGCTGTCAAAAAGAAAAGCTGTCTAACAGCAAGAAAGTGAAAAGTAATTCTTAATACCACACTTTCTTTTCCTTTTCAATCCACGTCCAATTTTTGTTGGATTTTTAACTTTTCAAATATTTCATGCTATCTCTTTACTTCTTTTTATCATTATTAGAACAGTTTTACAGTGTAAATACTTCCAAGCTAGTGTTACTTCTTTATGTCATGGGTAGAAACACATTCATTGCTATTAAAAATTTGACTTTTTTATTTTGAAGTGTAACATAGACCCATAAAATATATAAATCCTAAATGTGAAGCTCAATAAATGATAAATTGAACACTCATGTAAACATCACTTGGCCAAGAATTAGGACATTTTTAATTCACCAGCTCCCTTGTGTCTCTTCTAGCCACTCCCTTTTTTCCTCCTATGGGAGACCTGTTATCTTGACCATGAATACTATGTAATAATTTAGTATCGTCATGGAGACAAAACAGCTTTGTTGAGATAGAAATTCACTTAATTTAGAATATTTCCATTATCCTAGAAAGAAGCTAAAGCCAGCCACAGCCACTCTCAGGTTTTTCCCAGTTCTCCATCCCAGAGTACTAGGCAGGACATCTTAGTTTCTTTTTCTATAGACTTACCTATACTAAATATTTTATAGCATAGAATCATATTGCATTTGGTCTTTTGTGACTGACTAGCTTCTTTCACATAGAATAATGCTTTTGGCATTCATCCTAGCATGTGTCACTACTTTGCTCCTTTTTATTGCTTAACAATATTGTATTGTATGGATTTATCACATTTTATTCATTTAGCAATTGGTGGACATTTGGGTTATTTCTACTTTTTATCTAGTATGAATAATGTCTCTCTGAACATTTGTGTATAAGTTTTTGTTGCACAATTTTTATTTAAATTAGATCATATTAAAAGAATAATTTAACAAATAGAGGAAGGAAAAATATCGACCCTACAAAGATACCTATGCTTTGATCCCAGAATCTATGGATGCTATGTGAATACCTTATGTGGCAAAAATAACTTTATAGTTGTGACTAAAGTTATAGACTTTGAGGTAGGGGGATTACCTGAAGTTTCAGGGATGGGTCCAATCTAATCTCTCAATATTTACTCTTTGATGTTCATTTTTTTATGGACCATAGCCTGACAGGCTCTTCTGTCCATGGAATTCTCCAGGCAAGAATACTGGAGTGGGTTGCCATGTCCTCTTCTAGGGGATCTTCACAACCCTAAGAGATGTGGGTTTGATCCCTGGATCAGGAAGATCCCCTAGAAGAGGGCATGACAACCTACTCCAGTATTCTTGCCTGGAGAATTCCATGAACTGAGAAGCCTGATGGGCTACAGTCCATAGGGTCACAAAGAGATGGACACAACTGAAGGGACTTGGCATGCACACATTTACTTTTATTCTAGTACTATGATATATTGATTACTATAGCCTTGTAGTAATATTTGAAATCTGAAAGTATAAGTCCTCCAACTTTGTTCCAAGATTGTTTTGGCTATTCTGGGCCCCTAGAATTTCCATATACATTTCAGGATTAGCTTGTCATTTTCTGCAAAATAGCCAGATGGGATTTTGATAAGAACTGCTTTGAATCTGTAGATCAGTTTTGGGAGTATTGCTATCTTAACAGTATTAAGTCTTTTGATCTCTGACTATGAGCTGTCTTCATTTATTTGGTTCTTCTTTAATGTCTTTCAATAACTGTTCTCTAGTTCTCGAGGGATAGGTCTTGCATTTTTGTTCAACCTATTATTTTATTATTGAGTCTACAGCAAATTAAATTGTTTTCCTAATTTCATTTTTGCATTATTCATTGCTAATGAATAGAAACAATTAATCTTTAAATTGATCTTGTTTTCTGTAATCTGACTGTTTGTTGTTGTTTTAATTGCTAAGTCGTGTCTGATTCTTTGGCTGCCCCAAGGACTATAGCCTGCCAGGCTCCTCTGTCCATGGGATTTCCTAGGTAAGAAGCTGGGGTGGGTTGCCATTTCCTTTTTGAGGGCATCTTCATGCCCCAGGAATTGAACTCGCATCTCCTGCATTGGCAGGTGGATTCTTTATCACTGAGCCACCAAGGAAGCCCAGACAATCTGATTGTGTTTATATATAAGTTCAAAGAGCTTTCATGTGGATTCCTTAAAGTTTTTTATATACAAGTACTTGTCATCTGCAAGTAGAGATAGTTAAACATCTTCCTTTCCAATATGGATGCCTTTAATTTTTATTTTGCTTAATTGCCTTGGTTAGACTCTCCGATATAGTGTTGAATGGAAGTGGCAATAGTTGTCTGTTTTATCTTGCTTCTAATCTTATGGAAAATGCATTCAGTTTTTTCACATTAATTATTCTGTTAGCTGTGGGATTTTGTATCTCATCTTTTCCTTAGGTCAGAGAGTTTCCTTTTATTACTGGTTTGTTAATTATTTTTATCATAAGAAGTCTTATTAAGTAGCTTTTTTCTGCATTAATTGAGATGATTATATGGGTTTTATTCCTTATTTCATGAATGAGGTGTATTAATTTGACCTTTTTTTTTTTTTGCAACTTTGCATTCCTGGGATACATTCCAGTTGCTCTTTATAATACTCTTTTGTATATATTGCCAGATTTGATTTGCTAATTTTTGAGAATTTTATGCCTGTGTTCATAAGGGAATAGTTTCTAGTTTTCTTAGGATATCATTGTCTTGATATCAGAGTATACTGCCAGCATATAATAAATTGGAAAGTATTCCCTTTTCTTTTATTTTTTGGTATGAGTTTGTGATGGATAAGTTTTATTCTTTACATATTTTGTAGAATTCACCAGTGAAGCTGAGTTGGGGATTTACTCTATTAAAAGCTTTGAAATTACTAATTGTATGCTTGCTCTAAGGCCTATTCAGGATGATTTCTTTTTGAGTTAATTTTATTAGTGTCCTTTCTAGGGATTTTATATTTTGTATAAGTTATCTAATTTGGTGTCCTATCCTTTTACTCTTAACAGCATCTATATTCAATGTAGGTTTTTTGTAGATAATATATAGTATATAATTGGATCTTGCTCTTATATCTGTTCTGAAATATTTTGCCTTTCAATTTGAGTGTTCAAACCATTTACATTTAAATGTATTTTGGGGTATAAATTCATTATCTTTCCATTTGTTTCCCTTTTTGTCATAAGTGACTTCTCTGCTACATTTTTTCTCTCTTTTGAATTCACAACATGTTTTTCATGATTCAATTTTATCTTATTTTTAGCCTTATTACATGTACATTTTTGTGTCATTAGTGTTTGTACTAGGGTTTTTGACATGCATTTTTATCTTGTAAAGTTCATTGTAATTTATAGCTTGTGTCCAATTGCTATTTTATTATTTAACAGAAAGCATAAGAATATTTTACCAGTGTCTTTCATTTATCTTCTCCTGGCTTTTGTGTTATTATCATTTTTACTTCTGCATCTGGTATAAACCCTACAATACACTGACATTCATTTTGCTGTAAACAGCCCAACATCTTTAATCTTTCTTTAAATCATATTTAAAAATATCTCTTCTACATAGCACCGGATAGATACCATTTCTCAGCCTCTCTAGTCCCTTGGATAAATCTATACATCAATCTGATACATTGTTTCTGCCTGAAGGACTGTCTTTCACATTTCATATCATTCAAAAGCCTCTTGATGAAAGTGAAAGAGGAGAGTGAAAAGGTTGGCTTGAAGCTCAACATTCAGAAAACAAAGATCATGGCATCTGGTCCCATCACTTCATGGGAAATAGATGGAAAAACAGTGGAAACAGTGTCAGACTTTATTTTTTTGGGCTCCAAAATCACTGCAGATACTGATTGCAGCCATGAAATTAAAAGACGCTTACTCCTTGGAAGGAAAGTTATCACCAACCTTGATAGTATATTAAAAAGCAGAGACATTACTTTGCCAACAAAGGTCCGTCTAGTCAAGGCAATGGTTTTTCCCGTGGTCATGTATGGATGTGAGAGTTGGACTGTGAAGAAAGCTGATTGCCCAAGAATTGATGCTTTTGAACTGTGGTGTTGGAGAAGACTCTTGAGAGTCCCTTAGACTACAAGGAGATCCAACCAGTCCATTCTAAAGGAGATCAATCTTGGATGCTCGTTGGAAAGACTGATGCTAAAACTGAAACTGCAATACTTTGGCCACCTCATGCGACGAGTTGACTCACTGGAAAAGACTCTGATGCTGGGGGGCATTGGGGGCAGGAGAAGGGGAGGACAGAGAATGAGATGGCTGGATGGCATCACTGACTCTGTGGACATGAGTGTGAGTGAACTCCGGGAGTTGGTGAAGGACAGGGAGGCCTGGCGTGCTGTGATTCATGGGGTCGCGGAGAGTCGGACACGACTGAGCGACTGAACTGAACTGAACTGAAGTCTACTGGTTATGAATTCTTTCTACTTTTGTATGCCTGAAAAAATGTTTATTTATTTTGTTGCTGAGAGATATTTTTGCTAGTCATAGTTAAGCTAAAGAATTTTTTCCAGTATTTTAAAAGTTTTTCTCCGTTGTCCAGCTTGCACATTTTTTTCCTAGTGAGAAGTCTTGTCTTTGTTCTTCCTTAAATAATGTGTCATTTTTCACATGCTGAATTTAAAGCTCTTTTTTAATCACTACTGTTAAGCTTCTTAATTACTTAATTATGATGTAACTTGATGAAGTTTAATTTATGTTTATTATGCACAAATTCCATTGGGCTTCATAGATCTAAAGGTTACATTTTTCATTAAATTTAGAAAATTTGAACTTCTTTTTGCCTCTTTCTTCTTTATTCCACTTCAGAGACTTTAATTATACATACACTAGGCTGTTTAAAATCGTCCTGCAGATTACTGACACTTTATTCCTTATTTTAAACATAATTTTTTTCTGCCATTTATTTTGGACAGTTTCGGTGTCTTTGGCCTTAAATTCACTCATCATTTCTTTTGCATTATCTGATCTGCTATTAATCCCATCCTGTGTATTTCTTATCTGGTGGTCAGTTTGGAGTGACTAATTTTTCTCATTGCCATGGGTTATATTTTCTTCCTTCTTTGTATGTCTATTTAATATCTTATTACATGGTAGATATTGTGATGTTTATATTTTTGAGTGCTGGATATTTTACAATGCTTTAATATTCTTGGGATGTATTTTTAATGGAGTGCATTTAAATTGCATGGAAGTCATTTGATCCTGTCAAGTCTTGCTTTCAAGCTTTGTTCTGTAGGACCAGAGCAACATTTATTCTAGGTTTAATTTTGTCCATTACTGAGGTCACACAACTATTCTGTGTGTTCTGTGCTTCATGCCATGAATTATGAGGTTTTCCAGTATGGCTGGTGGGAAAGGGAACTAGTCTCTGCTTTGTGTGAACTTCAGGTATCACTCCCTCTGATTCTTAGGGCTTTCCTTTCCCTGGCCTCATATGCATTTGGTAATCATTAGCTAAAGACTGAAGGATAACTTGCTGTAGATTTATAGAACCCTCTGCATGTGCGAATATTTTTCTCCCCCTTATAATATTCTGAAAACTAGCCATGTTGGCTTTCCTGGTCTCCAAGTCTCCTCTCAACTCAGGGAGACTATCAGGTTCCATTGGGTTCCTCCTCACTGTACTGTAGCCTGGATGAGTAGTAAGCTGGGACAATAGTAAAGCTTAATTCAGTTTTTACTGTCTCTCAATGGGCACTCAGCAATGTCCCATGCATTTAAAATTGATGTTGTAAAGCGTTCCCTGGTGGCACAGCCAAATAATAATAAAACAAAAGTGATGTTACATATAATTTGCTCCTAGTTTTTAACTTGTTTTTAGTAGAGTAGTAAATCTGGTTTCTGTTACTCCATCTTTACAGAATGTGAAAGTCCAATACCATATTGTTTTAATGAGTTTTAAGTTTTATATCAATGTCATCATTTCTAAATTTCATGCAACTTTAAGTCATGAAATCTAGTATTACAAGTCTCTCGACCATATTCTTTGTTTTCCGTATTGTTTTTGGCTATTTTGAATTCTTTGCACATCCATGTAATTGTTAAAATTGTCTCATCAAGTTCTACCATAAAAAGCCTTGACAGAAAATGCATAAATGTATAGATCAATTTGCAGGAAATTTCCATGTTAACAACATTAAGTTTTCCAAACTATGAAGTCAGTGTATCTGTTCACTTAGTTATATGTCTTTAAGCTTATATCAACACTGTTTTGTAGTTTCCATTGTAGAGATTTTAGTTTTCTTTCATTAAATTTTTGGCAAAGCATATCACACTTTTGATGCTATTATAAATGGTATTTTATATTTCAGTTTTCATTTTTCTGTTGATAGTATATAAAACAACTGATTTTTATGTCATATACTGCAAACTTGATAAATGCATTTGTAAGTTCTAATATTTTTTAAAGAATTCTTTGCATTTTATATATACCCTTTCATGTCATCCGTGAATTACAAGTTTTAACTTCTTTTGTTCTTGGGCTTGAAGATGAGATTTTTAATTAAACTTTAAAAGTGTTTTTCTATTGTTCCTTTAAATATTTTTTCTGCCTAATTCTTTATATCTCTTCATATAGGATTCAAATAACATATATGTTTACTAACTTAATATTTTCCTATAGGATACTGATCCATTGATCACCTTTTTCCCAATCTTATATTCCTTGTGTACTTTTGTTTGGATAATTACTACTGACATATCTTTATGTTCACCAATGGTTTCTTCCGCTTTTCTTTATCTGATGTTAAAATACTCTAATACATTTTTTTTCTAACTGTTTTGTTGTTGTTCAGTCACTGGGTCATATCCGACTCTTTTGTGATCACATGGACTGTAGCCCTCTACATTCTTCTGTCCATGGGGTTCTCTAGGCAATAATTCTGGAGTGGGTTGCCATTTTCTTCTCCAGGAGATCTTCCAGATGCAGGGATCAAACCCGGGTCTCCTGCACTACAGGCGGAACCCTTACCGCTAAGCCACCAGGGAAGCCTTACACTATACTTTTCAGTACAAAAATCTCAGTTTGATTCTCTGTTATCTGCTATTCTCCTAGAAGCATTTATATCTTCAGCCATTTGTTTCACTTTATGCGATGCATGTTTTAACAGTTTTATAATATTTATCTTAAAGTTCTTGATGACTAATGATGTCATTTGAACTATTTGTGATTTTGTTTCTGTTGATTAATTTTCTTCCTGATAATGAGTCACATTATCCTACTTCTTCATATCTCTTCACATGACAATATGACATGTGGAATGTCTAAAAGAAAAATGGATTTAAAATTTTTATATCTTTATCTCAAACTTTCAAAGTGTGCAATTCCTTTCTTTCACTGCACACCTAAATTAAGGGGCTGCTATCTGATTCCAATACGACCTGAACTGAACTTTAAAAAAAAGAAATTTCTAACAGCACTTTTAGGTTCACAGCAAAATTGAGAGGAAGGTACAGAGATTTTCCATATATCCCTTCAGTTCAGTTCAGTCCAGTTTAGTCGCTCAGTCGTGTCCGACTCTTTGCGACCCCATGAATCACAGCTCGCCAGGCCTCTCTATCCATCACCAACTCCTGGAGTTCACTCAAACTCATGTCCATCGAATCGGTGATGCCATCCAGCCATCTCATTCTCTGTCGTCCCCATCTCCTCCCACCCCCAATCCCTCCCAGCATCAGAGTCTTTTCCAGTGAGTCAACTTGTCGCATGAGGTGGCCAAAGTATTGGAGCTTCAGCTTTAGCATCAGTCCTTCCAATACCTCCACACAATGCATAAACTCCTTTGTAATAACAGCTCCCAGCAGAGTGGTATATTTGTTACAACTGATAAAATGACACTGACATATCAAAGCCATCCAAAGTCCGTACTTTACATATCTAACATCCATAGTTTACCTTAGGGTTCTTGGTGTTGTACAGTCTATGGTGCTGGACAAAGTATATCATGACTTGAATCTATCATTATAGTATCATACAGAATATTTTCCCTGACCGACAAATCTCTCACCACCCAAAACATTTTCATTAGATTGTGTTCACCACTGGTTTCAAATGGGATTGTGGAGACTGTAATTTGCCCTTTAGCCTAACTCCCAAATTTTACAGTAGCAGCCACAGAAGGCTATCCTTTGATCTTTCCAGGATTTGGGCTGGGAGTGATTTGGGTTCTAACCTTAGTTGAATTTGGTTTAATTTTGTGTTATACTTCATCAAGTCCTAGAATCTGAGTGTAGTGGTCTTATACAAACACTGTTTTCCACCCATTGGTAGTTTTGACACTTTTTGTGCCCTTCCCTTATCAACATTTCTAGAGAAGAGGATTGTTAAGATAAAATATTTATTCTTGAATTTGGGTCTTTTCCAGATAACATTGTATATTGCTACCCATACTGTTATTTAAAATTAATCTGATTTTTCCTTGTAAAATATTTCCGTCTAAGGTATGCCTCTCCTCTGCACATCTGCACTCATATCAGACACTTATCTCTAGGCATTGAAGCATCTGCAAAGGCCCACCTATGAATATTTCATCTTTCTTTGGTATTATTTATGGACTTTGAATCAACTACTCTTTAACAGCATTGTAGAAAAGTATGTTTTATATTTAATTAGTTTTTTTCTCTTTAACACAAATACTATGATCTTCCTTATCCTACAGATATCAGTTACTTTAGCAGATAAACTGAAAACTAAAGAAAATCTCTTATAAAGTAGTGACTCTTACATCTCCTGCATTGGCAGGTGGGTTCTTTACCACTAACACCACCTGGGGAGACCTCAAAAGCCATATATGTCTTTATTTAATTTTTCCAGTGACTCTGGCTGCATCCTAGAGTAATGTCTTTCCATAAGATACTCCTTCATCTTTCAAGGCCCCTGGCACCTAATTCATCTAGTTAGCTCCTAGTCATTTTAAAATCCTCAGTGACAATATAGCTTTCTCAGTGTTAATTTCCCAGGTCAGGTCAGATTCCCTTACTATGGTTCCTTATAGCTTCTTGGATTTTTCCCTCTTAGCACTTTCTGAGTTTGTAATTATATAATTGTATGATTATTTGTGTATTTATATTTCTTGATACTTAGATGATAAGCTTCAAAGGGTGAAGTCCATGCTTTTCCAGCTTAATATATTCTTTATGTACAGTTATTTTCATATGTTTGCTTATTACATGTAAAATTTGGGAGAATACAATTCAGCCTGTAACTTTTTTTCCATAAAAAGAGTGCATTAAATAACTATTTATTGAATTAATGAACACATGAATGCATATTACCTGATATAATTCAAGTGAGTACCAGACTCATTACTTGCCTCTGTACACAGTCCGGTGTGTGTACATCCCTCTTATGGTGAATAATTCAGAAACAAGCAAAATAGTCCACTTCATAGTTGTTTTATGTTAGAGTGGTGTTCAGAATTTTCACGTGTGACTTCGGAGCTTACTTTGTCTGCTATACCACCTGTACATGGAAGAAACTGAAATGAGGTACGTGTATGGCTAGGGGAAAAGGAATACACAAACATTCATTTCCACTTCCCATAATATTTCTTGTAAAAACACAGTCATTGTAAGGACCTAATTAAAAATTTTTTTCATATGTACATCTAGGAACAGCTAGATAGCTTTGACATTTATTATCAAGGTTTTATTGACAATCTACTGTGAACCAGATATTTGTTCAGGCACTGGAAATAACTAATGAATAATGTATCATGCTTTATTTTAAGATTTATATATCTTACATGAAAAAAAGACTTACAAGTAAAGAGGAAACTACATCTAAGTTTTTAAATGCTGTGAAAACATAAATTGCACTTTATCACAGAAGCACATTTAAAGACTACCTAATTTAATTTGGGATATATCTGCTGCAATGTTTTTTTATTGAAAGTGATTTTTAAAAAAACAACCCTGAATTATGTTTAAAAATGGATTTATATTTATGTGGTTTGATATCTAAAAAGTCCAAGAGTTCGGTGCCTTAAAAAACAGTTGGAATCAAGGCTCAAACAGTGTCATCAGCTGTGAATTTATATCCATTCCTTGGTTTTATCCTGTTCTTGTTCATATGCTTACTTCTTTTTCAGGCTTCTGGAGGTGGACTCTGGCATTAGAAGTTGAAGTCTCCCTGCTTTCATTCCCAAGTCCAGGGGAAGAGAAAGGCCCTCTTCTGTAGTAGCCACCACAAGCCTGCTATTCATATTGAATTATCTCCAGTCACATGTCTGCAGCTAAGCTAACCATTGTGATTGGTAGTTTAGCTGCTAAGTCCTGTCCGACTCTTATGATCCCATAGACTGAAGCCCACCAGGCTCCTCTGTCCATGGGATTCTCCAGGCAAGAATACTGAGTGGATTGCCATTTCTTTCTCCAGAACCACATGGCCAGCGTCATAAACTAACTTCCCAGGTGCTTAATCAACCTGCAAGGACTGAAAATAGAAGGTGTTGATTCCAAGTGAAAACTGTAACTCAGTGGTAGAGAATCGGCTTGCCAATGCAGAAGACACAAGAGGTATGGGTTCAATCCCTGTGTCAGGAAGATCCCCTGGAAAAGTAAATGGCAACCCACTCCAATACTCTTCCCTGGGAAATCTGGTGGGCTACAGTTCATGGTTTCACAAAGAGTCAGACATGACTAAGTGACTAAACAACATTGTAGGTACTAGGGAGATAGAAGAGACCAAACAGAGTTTCTGATCTTTTGAATCTTATATTTGAGTAGGGGAGGACAGTGATAAGTGAACAAGTAGATGTGTAGTATACCAGATAGATATAACTATTCTAGAGAAAAATACAGCTGAATGGGAGGTAGAGGACAGGCTCTTGGGCAGAGGATTTACTATTTACTAGAATAGCCAGGAATAGATACTCTCATTAAGAGATCTGAAGCGAGGATCCATTTATGCAGCTGTTTGAGTGAAGAGGAGCAGTCCAGACAGGAAAAAAGATCAAGATGATGACCTGGAAGCATGTTTGCTCAATTTGAAGAAAGAATGAAATCCTCTGAACCTAGAGCAGAGAGAATAATAAAGTAGGTAAGAGATGATATAGATTTGGTGGAAAAAAGACATGTAGGGTCTCACAAGCTGAAATAAAGATGTTGGTTTTTCTCTTGGTGAGATAGGAGCCAATGGAGGATTTTGGGGAAAGGAATGACATACTTTGATTTGGGTATTAAAAAGAGAAATTCTTGCAGCTCTGTAAACCATAGACTATGGATAGATAAAGGAGTAAGATAGATCAATTTAGAGACTACTAACATAATCCAGGCAAGAGCTCATCCTGACAAATGACACCTTTGTCTAGAGTGTTATCTGTAGAGGTGTGGAGAAGTGGCCTGATATGGGATATATTTTGAAAGCTGAGCTCAAAAGGACTTGCTGACAGATATGAGCTGTGTGAGTAAAAAGAGGAGTTATGGGTGACTCTAAGGTTCTTTCCCTGACCAACTGGAAAAAAAAAATGAGATTGCTTTTTACTGAGATCAACAATAAATAATGTAAGAAACGAAGTCTTTTGGGAGGAGATCAGGAATCCCATTTTAGAAACGATTTTGACAAGCTTCCCTGGTGGCTCAATGGTAAAGAATCCCTCTGCAGTAAAGGATAGGAAAGACATGTGGGTTGGATTTTTGGGTTGGAAAGATTCCCTGCAGAAGGAATGGCAATCCACTCCAGTATTCTTTCCTGGAAAATCCATTCAACAGAAAAGCCTGGTGGTCTACAGTCCATGGGGTTGCAAAGAGTTGGACATGACTTAGCAACTAAACAGTAAATGAAAAATTGAACAATAAATCAAAACTAGCAATTTGAATGGAGGTTTAAAGTGGGTTGTTGGATATATTAGTCCAGACTCCAAGCCAGAGTATTGGATAGAGTTAAAAGCTGAAAAGCTGATGTGTCATCTACATATCAGTCCAGTTCAGTCACTCAGTCGTGTCCGACTCTTTACGACCCCATGAATCACAGCACGCCAGGCCTCCCTGTCCATCACCAACTCCTGGAGTTCACTCAAACTCATGTCCATCGAGTCTGTGATGCCATCCAGCCATCTCATCCTCTGTCATCCCCTTCTCCTCCTGCCCCGAATCCCTCCCAGCATCAGAGTCTTTTCCAGTGAGTCAACTCTTCTCATGAGGTGGCCAAAGTATTGGAGCTTCAGCTTTAGCATCAGTCCTTCCAGTGACCACCTAGGACTGATCTCCTTTAAAATGGACTGGTTGGATCTCCTTGCAGTCCAAGGGACTCTCAAGAGTCTTCTCCAGCACCACAGTTCAAAAGCATCGAATCTTCGGCGATCAGCTTTCTTCACAGTCCAACTCTCACATCCATACATGACCACTGGAAAAACCATAGCCTTGACTAGACAGACATCAGTTCAGTTCAGTTCAGTCGCTCAGTCGTGTCCGACTCTCCGCGACCCCATGAATCACAGCACGCCAGGCCTCCCTGTCCATCACCAACTCCCGGAGTACACTCAAACTCATGTCCACAGAGTCGGTGATGCCATCCAGCCATCTCATTCTCCGTCGTCCCCTTCTCCTCCCGCCCCCAACCTTTCCCAGCATCAGAGTCTTTTCCAGTGAGTCAACTCGCCGCATGAGGTGGCCAAAGTATTGGAGTTTCAGCTTTAGCATCAGTCCCTCCAATGAACATCCAGGATTGATCTCCTTTAGAATGGACTGGTTGGATCTCCTTGCAGTATAAGGGACTCTCAAGAGTCTTCTCCAACACCACAGTTCAAAAGCATCGATTCTTCGGCGATCAGCTTTCTGTACAGTCCAACTCTCACATCCATACATGACCACGGGAAAAAGCATTGCCTTGACTAGACGGACCTTGGTTGGCAAAGTAATGTCTTTGCTTTTTAATATACTATCAAAGTTGGTCATAACTTTCCTTCCAAGGACATAGATGTTAGTTAAACCAGGGAACTGGATAAGGCCCCTTGCTGCTGCTGCTGCTGCTAAGTCGCTTCAGTCGTGTCCGACTCTGTGCGACCCCATAGATGACAGCCCACCAGGCTCCTCCGTCCCTGGGATTCTCCAGGTAAGAACAATGGAGTTGGTTGTTGGTGAATATAAATGGGAAAGAGAAGAGGATTGAGAACTGAGACCCAGCAACTCTGTCAGATGGCAAATTGATGAGGATGAATTGACAGGGAATATCACAAAGGATTAGCTTACAGGGTAAGAGGAGAAACAAGAGAATGTGGTATCTAAAATTCTAAATAAATGAAAAATTATTCAGAGGGTGAGAGTTATTTTGATGGGCCAAATATTTCTGATAGATCCAGTAATATAAGGATGGAGAACTGACCATTGGATTTAGTGATGTGTTTTGTTATTCAGCTGCTAAGTTTTGTCTGACTCTTTGCAATCCCATGGACTGTAGCATACCAGGCTTCCTTGTTCTTCACCATCTCCTGGAGTTTGCTCAAACTCATGTCCATTGAGTCGGTCATGCCATCCAGCTATCTCATCTTCTGTCACTCCCTTCTCCTGCCCTCAATCTATCCCAGCATCAGGGTCTTTTCCAATGAGTTGGCTCTTTGCATCAGGAGGCCAAAATATTGTAGCTTCAGCTTCAGCATCAGTCCTTCCAATGAATATTCAGAGTTGATTTCATTTAGGATTGACTGGTTTAGTTTTCTTTCTGTCCAAGGGGATCTCAAGAGTCTTCTCCAGCACCATAATTTGAAAACATCAATTCTTTAGTGCTCAGTCTTCTTTATGGTCCAGCTCTCACTTTCATACATGACTACTGGAAAAACCATAACTTTGACTATACAGACTTTTATCAGCAAAGTGATGGCTCTGCTTTTTAATATGCTGTCTAGCTTTGTCATAGCTTTTCTTCCAAGGAGCAAGTATCTTTTAATTTAGTGGCTGCAGTCACTGTCTGTGGTTATTTTGGAGACCAAGAAAAGAAAATTTGTTATTGCTTCCACTTTTCCTCCATCTATTTGTCATGAAGTGATGGGACTGGATGGTTATGAAGAAGAAATAATAGATCAGTATACTCAATGAATAAATGAATGATTCAGTAGAATTGTGGAAATAAAATCTCATTTGCAGGGATTTAAGGAAGCCATTGACTTGGAGGAGGAAATGCCAACTCTAAAACTATAACATTCTTGCCTGGAGAATCCCATGGACAGAGGAGTTTGACAGGCTCCAGTCCATCAGGTTGCAAAGAGCTGGACATGACTGAGAACACATGCATACAAGGGAGGAATGGGTGGGAAGGATTCTGATAATGTATATAGACTACATTTTCAAGTATTTTTTTTTTTTTTTGGAAAGAAGAGCAGGTATTTTTGGTAGTTAGAGAAGAAAGAAATGTCATGAGAAGAATCTTTTTATTAGATGGTCAAAATAATGTGTTTTTTGCTTATAGATATAATCCAGTAAAAAAAGAAAGTTTCATGATTACAGAGAAGGGAATAACTGATAGAATGTTGCTCTTGAAAAGAAATCAGGCAATGGGATAGATCCAAGCAGCTGGCATTAGATAAAAATATGGATAGTTTCTCTGTAATAATATGCAAAAAAGATAAGGCAGGAATATGGGAACAGATGTACGGGAGTGGGTGGATGTGTACTTGGGAGCCTGGAAGCTTTATTATTTGTATTGATGTAAGAAACATCAACTTTAAGTGATAATGAGGATGGGGCAATACAGGCTGGAGGTTGTACGAAAGAGAAAAAGGTATGGAATTGGTAGCTGGGATAATGGGGGAATAACTTGCCCCAGAAAGTAATAGCAGTATTGTTAGGTGTCTGTCAGAGTCCTTTTGGTTCATACATAAATCCAATAGCATGGTTGTGTATTTTATTCCAGGCACTTTCAGCTAGGAAAACGCAGGCACAGAATGGGTACAAAGTTGGATTTATCCAGAAGGTGTTTTTCAAGTACTAAGAATGTAGATACTAGTGGAGAAAGGTAGGTGGTTGCAGTTCAATAGTTACAATGGTGTTCCACAGAATAAGTCAAGAGGAAAGTGAAGAGAGTGAAGACTGGCTTGGTTGGGAACAAAGAAACACATATTTTGGGAAGAGCAGCAACACACTGAACTGAACTGAACTGAGCAACACACTGACTTACTGGGCTTTGCATCCAGTGTTATGTAAAGTTTGACAATGGGCTGACACACGCATAAATGTCATATCAAATCTGAATACCTCTAAATTTTATTAAAATAAAATTCTGTGTAACTAAAAATATATTAAAATATAATTGTAATACCTTACAACAATTGAAAATAGCGATGCAACTTAAATTTGTTCATTTATTTATTCAAAATTATAGCCCCATAAATAATGAGAATGCTAAATTACATGAATTTTTGAAGAAATTCTTGACAAGAAGCACCTTCTCTTGTGAAGAACTACACTAAATTTGAGGGACTATACGGTAGATCTGTACTGATTTTTTTTTTTTCCTGCAACAGAAAGGAAAATAATTGACATCCATGGAACACGGTAGAAGGTGACACATATTGGTAGGAAGATTCAGATTAAAAGAGTTGACTTAGAGGGAAGAGAAATTAGTGCTCAAGGGAAAAGTGATATCAGTGCGGGGGAGATAAAATGATACAGCTTCCTGGTATGAAATTAATTATCTTTTGAATATTTTTAAAAGCCAATTAAATTTGGATTTGACCAGAGAATCTCGGGATTTTAGCAGTTATAATAATTTGGCCACTTCATTATTTTTTCCCACTTCCTGCTAGTGTTTGAGGACTGAGGAGACTAGAAAACTAAAATTTCCTCAGATTCACTTTCATCAAGTTTTCTATATCCACTAATCCAATGCAATGGCATAAGTTTTAAATACAGAACTGAGGGGAAATGGACAGCGAACCAGGCATCGGGCATCCATCTTGCTCATGGATTTAGTGTGGAGGCCGTTTGATTCTAGAGCTGGAAGGCATCACGTGACTATCCTGATTCAGAGGCTTTCCTTTCATGATGTTAAGAGAAGCAGAAATGCCTCTATGTTATTCTAGTTTTGTTGTCACTTTGAAACTTCTTCTTCCTATCTTTTGATTCTGTTTCCTAGGAACTGAGAAAGTCATTCCACACTTAGTAATTAATCTCTGTTCAAACTAGTTAGTATAGATTCTGTTTTTTTTTGCATCAGAACCCCAATGGAAACAGAGAAATAACCTTATAAAGTCAGAAAATTGAACAAGCCAAAGAGTGCCCCACACATCACAATCACCTTGAATCTATGCTAGAAATAAACATTCCTGGGATACATTCTCTGACTAAGGCAAAAGGAACCGAGGGTCTCTATTTTTATCTAATGCCCTTACATGACTCTGATGAAGCCAATTCCCAGAACAGTGAGCATTTAGTGTCCTTGAATTTATAGACTGTTCAGAGGTTTTAATGAAATTTGATATTTTAAAAGTGCCTGCCATTTTTCTGTGGGTTGGGGTAAGTGAATTTGTCGGTAAAGAAGAATCATTAATTGTTGTTTTGCAAATCTCTGGCACTATCCATGTAGTGAATTCTCAATTTATTGATAATATAAGTGCTTGTGCCCTCACACACCCACATCCATACCATACATAACTTTTAATATATATTTTCTGAGACAAAATTAGTTTTCTCGATTTAAAAATAATGGTATAATGTAATCGGTATTTATATTTGGCTTCTGTTTTGAAAAAACAATTGAATGTATGGTACCTAGTGTTCTATACTGAATTAATGAGAAGGATCATTTTTGTTTCATATTGTTTTTCCACTAAGAAAATTTTGTCCTATAAATAGCGAGATATTGAAAAAATTAACAATTTTTTCAATTTTTCTCTCTTGGACCATTAAAATCCTCTTCCCAAATGATTTCTCTTCAGAGTGGTCATTTAGGAATTGAAGTTTTAAAATTAAAACAAATCTAACTAATCACAATTATAGATGTTGCTTGAAGTCTAAGGAAAAGATGTAGACATTCATCACAAAATCATTATTGAACAAACAAAAATTTTTCTTTTTGCCTCCCTGCTCATAACATATTCTTATAATGTCTTTTATCATAGCAAAATTACATTTTCTATTCTTTTCTATAATCAATTTTACATAAAAAATGTTCATTTACTGATCATTTATTATCTAAATATCTTAAATATATGGGATAATTTTATTCATATCAACACTAGTAGAATGCTTCTTTCACTGTCTCCATATTAGAAGTGGTGAAACTGAGTTTCAGAAGTTAAGCAAGGTTTCTAAGAAAGAACACAGGCAGATTCAGAAGCCTTTAATATCATGTCTCATGCCTATTGTTATATTTGTACAATCATCTTTTAATATGTCTTATATCAAGGAAGTGGTTAAGCACGCATTACATTATATAATAAGATCCAGGCATCTTCATACTGAAGATGATTTATCTTATCATCTCTGTCTTTCTAGATACATTCTGCAGTAGAGAGAGCTTCCGTCAATTTAACTTCTTGATATTTTAAATTACCTTATTAAAATGAAAATGTCAGTAGATGGAATAGGATCAAAAATTATGAATATTTTGGAGATCTTGATTGGTATTTCCAAATACATGCATAAAGAGACCTGAAGTAGTTGTAACTGTTTCTCTAATTTTTGACAAGTCTCTTAATTAAACTTTAAAAATATCAGTTAGACCAGCGGAAATTAGTACTTCATTATAATTTTAACTTGTATTATAATTACTAGCGCAGTTGGTTTTTTACCCTTTTCAATCAATAAATATCTTATGTTTGCTTACCAGTAGTATTTTCTCAGTCAGGGAAGCAGGATTGTTTAGTAGAAAGAATATGGGTCTTTAAGAGATATTGCTGATTATAGCTTCTATGATCTCAGATCTATTTTTTAATGTCATTAAACCTATTTTGTCAATTGTAACTAAAGGAAAATTACAATTTGGAAGGGTTATTATCAAGATTCAAAAGAATGGTTGCAAATCTTCTAATTTGTTACAAAAAGAATATTCCAAGATAGCAGCTGTCATTGTTATTATTATTATCATTATTTTACTGTTGAATATTTGTTGAGACTCTATTCACTGGAATTTTGAAGTCTATTTTGAACTAGTTTTGAACTAACAACAGCAAAAAGTTAATATTAATTAGAATTTATTAAAATTTTTTATGAACATTTCAGTTCAGTTTTTAAATATAAAAAAACAAAATGCAATTTCTTTACAAATTGTGCTTTTATAGTAATAAAATATGTCCAGTTATGTTTCAAAATGCAGTTGATTAACAAAATAAGAATATTTATGCTTAGTAAAAGACTTCCTCGGTGTCTCAGTGGTAAAGAATCTTGTCTGCCAATTCAAGAGAAATGGTTTGATCCCTGGGTAGAGAAGATCTCCTGGAGAAAGAAATGGCAACCCACTCCAGTATTCTTGCCTGGAAAATCCCATGGATGAGGAGTTGGGCGAGCTAGAGTCCATGGGATTGCAAAAGAATTGGACACGACTGAGAGACTAAACAACAATGAACAACAACAAATGCATAGCAAAACAGACAAAAACTATATCAGATAAATTTTTGACGTTAATGAAACTTAAGGAGAAATCATTATATTTTTGTAGATACTTTGAATAAAATAAAACTGACAGTTGGAATTTCAATAAATTAAAATACTATATTAGTATTATTATTTGAAAATTTATCAGTCAAATAGGATACATTGAAAAATTCCAAACTTGGTGATCTGATAGCTTCATACTAATAGTTTTGCCTGTCGTGAGAGAAAAAAGTCCCTATGGTTTTAAAATTACAATTATTTTCTATTACCATAACAGAATTTCAATGGACAGATTTTCTTTCTCTTTATCTACCCAAATATATGAAAACTGTATGCACATAAACATGCTGATTCTATCCTTAGCAAACTTACAGTATTCATGAATCTAAAACCACTTCTCTTCATGTTTAGTCCTATAATAC
This sequence comes from Moschus berezovskii, assembly GCF_049115385.1. NCBI lineage: Eukaryota > Metazoa > Chordata > Mammalia > Artiodactyla > Moschidae > Moschus > Moschus berezovskii. The sequence goes on along the minus strand of NC_142464.1, from coordinate 47,788,088 downwards.
CTCTTGTTCTCTCAAAGAAAGCATCATATCCCCCAGATGTAAACACTGCTTTAAAAGCCAATGCCATATGCTGACAGATGGCACCCAATCTGTGGTTCAGTTATTAAAAATAAATTTCTTGGCTATGTTCAATAAATATAAGCTATTCTTATCCATTTTTCCAGAAATGTTTAGCTTTCAACCATAGGTTTAGCAAACCAAACCACAAAACTCAATCCCATGCAATAACTTGAGTAACAGAATAAGCTTTATGTCATACCAAAGCTATATTTTTAGGCTAAGATGTTCAGAAGAGAAAAAAAACAGAGAAAGATAAATGTAAACTAATTTCTCGAAATATTATACTTTTGACTTGGCTCAGCTAAAACTATTAGAGAGGATATTAGAAAAAAAAGTGACCTTAGTTCTAGGAGTTAAACAGTGGTGGATTGGGAGAATGAAATCCAAAATACTCAAAATGTTTCACACATTGCTCAAACTTCAGAACACTTATCATGAGTTCTTTTCCTTCTATGTCTTCAAACCTTCAAATGAGTCATCCTTTTTTCACATTTTCATTGTTAAATAAGATTTTGAAGATAACATTGGAAATACAGTGATAAATTTCTACTCATCAGAAGATGTCACAGTTTGGTTGGAAGGACAGAAAAAGAAGAAAAGCATCGTGTATCCCTGATAGAGTTTAATAAGTGGGTTACATAGGCAGAACTTTGAAAATCGGTGATCTCAGGAGAGGGAGATGCATAAGCAAAACAAGTGGTGGAAAGAAGAGGCGAAACATGTTTGAAGGCTCTCTTTCGAAGAATCAAGAAATCTCATGTGTGAGAGATGTCAATGTCCATATCTCAGGCTGTCCTTTCCCCTAGCATCGTGTTCCTGGTGACTGAAAGTGGACATGCTTTTGTCCTTCCTTTTCCTCTCTCCACACCTCACCTCTTTTCCTTCCGTATTGCCTTCCTTCTTTTTAAAGAAATTGAATGAATGAATGTTTGTTGAGCTATAATTGATATGGCCATTGTGTAAGCTTAAGGTTTACAAAATATAGAGTTGATACATTCATATATTGTGATATTATCACGTTGTGTGCATGCATGCCAAGTCACTTCAGTCGTGTCCAACTCTTTGTGGTCCTATGGACTGCAGGCTGCCAAGCTCTTCTGTCCATGGGATTCTCTAGGAAAGAATTCTGGAGTGGGTAGCCATTCCCTTCTCCTGGGGATCTTCCTCACCCGGGGATTGAACCTGGGGTCAATCTTGTGTCTCCTGCATTGGCAGTCAGGTTCTTTACCACTAGTGCCATCTAGGAAGCCACACTGATATCAGGTCACATAATTATCATTTATCTTTGGTGTAAGAACAACTAAGATCTATTCTGTTAGCAACTTTGAAATGTATACTACAGTATTGTTGACTCTAATCACGGTATTGTGCATTAAATCTTCAGAATTCATTTATCTACGAGTTGCAAGTTTGCATTCTCTCACAATATTACCCTAATTCCCCACACCTCTCAGTCCCTGGTAACCACCATTTTACTCTGTTTTTATGACTTGAGTATTTTAGTTTCCACATATAAGTGATCCGTTCCGTTCCGTTCCGTTCAGTCGCTCAGTCGTGTCCGACTCTTTGCGACCCCGTGGACTGTAGCCTACCAGGCTTCTCCGTCCATGGGAATTCTCCAGGCAAGAATACTGGAGTGGGTTACCATTTCCTTCTCCAGGGGATCTTCCCGACCCAGGGATCGAACCCGGGTCTCCCGCATTGGAGGCAGACACTTTAACCTCTGAGCCACCAGGGAAGCCCCATATAAGTGATATCATACAATATTTGTCTCACCGCTCACTTAGCATAATGCTCTCTGATTTCAACTATGTTGGCACAAATGGTAAGATTTTCTTTTGTTTTCATGACTAAATAATATCCCATTGGATATATGTACCAGATATTCTTTATTCATTCATCCACTGACGGGCACTTGTTTCATATTTTGTTTCCATATCTTAAGTGTTGTGAATAGAGCTGCAATATCTTACTTCTGGATAGAGAGTGATAAAGGGCCAGTCATGAGGCTAGGTATTGAGTGATTAGGAGGGACAGACCCTACTCTCATGAATTTAATAATCTATTGGTGAACATAGGAAATTGAAGAGATAAATAAAATAGCACCCAAATCCTACAATTGTAGGGGTATTTGGGGGAATAAGGTGGTGAAAGTAGAGAAGTGTTCCTGGAAAGAAATATCCAAACTTTGAGTTATTCTCTACCCACTCTCTTCTCTTCTAGCACTTTCTTTGACTTCTGGGGTAAATGGCAAATGTGACCTTAATTTCATCTGGTTTAGCTTTGTTTAGTTTTGTATTTTTGGTTGAGGTTTGCAGGGGTTTACCCTTCTTCCCCCCTGCTGTCTAGGTTTATCCTTTATGACAGGCATACACACTGAATGGAAGAATCTCCTTTCTATCTCACTCTGTTACAGAAAATAATGCCTTCAGGTATACAATGATTTAAATAGATAAGCATTATTCTGGAAGCAAATAAAGGTTGGAAATAAATATATTTAGTCAATTGACATTGACCATCTTAAATATTGTCTAACCTCTTGGCACATAAAAACATTCAGTACCTCTCCACCTTGGGTTGTATATCTTGTCTTGCTTTGTGAAACTCCTTTTATATTGGCAACAGTAATCTCATCTGTTTCATCAGGAGAATCCTGTGTGCAGAGCTGGACTGTAATTGCTCTATGACTCTCAGAAGAGTTTAAGAATTTTTAGTTTTATATATTTATTTATATCCTGATAGCAGATACGTTATCTGAATAAAAAAATGGACCATTTATCCATTTAGTACTCAGAATATCTCAACCCCTGTTTCTCATGTCTATATTCCACAGGGAAAGGGCTGAACATTCATCTCTACATATGGTGGGATTGCATCATGTGAGAAGAACCCTGAAAATTATGAGACTCAGGACTTATGCACAAAGGCTGGCATTTTGGTAAATCCTTCCCTGCAAAGACAGGGCTTTACTGGAGAATGTAAACAAATCGTTTCTGAGGAAGGGGAGGAAAAGGCATCTATTTTGGCATGTAAACAAATGGCTCTGAGCATGATAAGTCTCCAGTTCTCTCTGGAGCAATATGCTCCTTGTAACTTCTAAAGCATATTTGTCATTCCATCACTGTTTAACAAAGTTTGCTAATCTGCTTTTCTCAGGAAGCTTGTAGCAGGTAGAAACATGAAAATGTTCATTAGCCGTTGTGTTCCAACTGGAATTAGACAGTGACTTAATACACCAATGTCATGGTGGCCAATGGTTTGAAACTAAAATCTGGTCTCCCAACTTCTTATCCCATGATCTTGACACTGCATTACACATGTATTGCGTGCTCTTCTTGGAGACAGAGAGAACCAGTGACTGACAAAACGGAGAGACTTGGAATAATGTATCTATAACTTCTATCAGTTTGGAGCCGGTAAAGAGAGAGCTGGAAGATGAAACAATGAAGGGAAGAACAGAGAATGGTTAATTGCAGCTCAAATAGTATTTTGAAAATGTTAAACATTAATGCATACATTAAACTCTATATCCAGAGACAAAATCGAGTCAATACTCTCCAACATCATGATTAAGATTAAGTTTATACTTTAAAAAATAAAGTTAGTATAAAATAAAAAATAATATCCAATCTTAAAACCATAGTAAGAAAATTCCTAAATTAGATTAAGAAACTGGTAAGCAAAATTTCAAAATGGCACCCATGATTCTCGCCTTGTTTTAACTTCTCACCTTGAATGTGAGTAGATTCTGTGTATATGATGGAATATCACTGTCAGGCTTATGTAACAATATATGGCTGTGATAACAGAACTTTGCAGATGTAATTGAAGTCCCAAATTAATTTGCGTGTGTGATAAGTCACTTCAGTTGTGTCAGACTCTGTGTGACCTTATGGACTGCACTGTTATGCAGTAAGAGAAAACAAATAAACCAAATCCAAAAGGATATAAAATATTTTAGTTATAAGGGTAAGAAGTGATATTAGACGATATAGTGATATAATTAACCACATTAAATAAAATAGAAAAATCACAGAATCATCTCTGTAAGTGTGGAAAAACTGTAAAATGTTGTGTTTATTCATGATAAAAACTATTAACACCAGGAATAGAAGAGATGTCCCTATCGTTGCCTCTATTCAAACTGTAGTAGACAAGTTAGGTAACATACTAGCAAAAGATATAAAAACCAGAGTCATAAAATTTGAAATAAAAAAGTTACTATTTGCAAACAATATAACCATAAATATCAGAAATTCGTGCGATTTTGTAGACAAATTAATAAAATAATTCAGCAAGTTTAGAGAATGTAAGAACAATATACAAAATCTCCTGTAATTCTATGCACTAACAATTGAAATTACAAAGTATATTAAATGTTATATAATAAACTACACATTTATATTAGCAACAAAACTGCAAAGTTATAGGAAATAAAGCTAGTAAAATATGAAAACTGGAAGACAAATATCTAAATAAGTGAAGAGTTTGGCCTTTTTCTTGGAAAGATGCTCTCAATATTGTAAACATGGCAATTATCCACTGATTAATCTATACATCCCTTTCAGTTTCAGTTAAAATTTCACAAAAGTTTCTCATGAAACCTGAAAATCTGATTATAACATTTAAGTATCAGAGTAAGGGCCTTAAAATAGATAAGAAATCCTTAAGTGAGAGGAAGGAGAATATGGCTCATCAGATTCTAAACCGTTAAAATTAAATAATTAAAGAATGTGGTTATTAACACAAGCATAGAAAAACAGAGCAAATAAAGAAGAGTTTTGAAGACCCAAAATTTATATAAGAATTTGGTACCTGAATTAAAAAATACTGTTATAAACCATATCAGAAGAGATTGACAGTTCATAAATGATGCTGAGACAACTGACCACCCAAATAGACAATTAAACCAAAATTTCACGTTATACCAGACACACAAATATATTTCAAATACAGTAAAAATGAGGTGGAAAATCAAAAGGATACAACTTTGGAATACAATATATTTTATTAGAATGAGAAATGACTTCCAAGAAAGGATAATTTATTATCTATAAAGTGATAGATTTATAATTTTGATTATATTAAACTAATAATAACAACAATAATAAACTGCTAGGTGAAAGAAGCATATCATGAAGTTTAAAGAAATGCTACCGAGTGGAGCAAAGGCATGTAAAGTGCATAGGTAAAATTGTGTGTTAGCCGCTCAGTCGTGTCCGACTCTTTGCGACCCCATGGACTATAGCCTGCCAGGCTCCTCGTCCATGGAATTCTCCAGGCAAGAACACTGGAGTGGGTTGCCATTTCCTTCTCCAGGGGATCTTCCCAACCCAGGAATCGAACCCTGGTCTCCTGCATTGCAGGCAGATTCTTTTACCACTGAGCACCAGAAAAGCCCCATAGGCAAAATTAGTAGTCCAATATAAAAAAATTTCTACCAATCAATAGCAAAAAAAAATCCCTCCCTACCAAAACTCAAAAGCAGCAAGTAATACACAGGAACGAAATACAAACAGTCAATAAACCATTTTTGAGCATAGAGAGATGTTCAACATTTCTGATAATGAGAAAACTTCAAGTTAAAAGATTTGCTATCCAGTATATGGTAAAAATTTGTAAGTCTGATAACTTCAAAGCTGTCAAAGATGTGGACACACACAAAATCTATTATATCTTATGAGACAGTAAATGAGTAATCACTTTTTCAAATCAGCTGAAGGTTCCCATAATCTACGTATAGCAGACCAGTTTTGTTTCTGTTTATCTAAGGTAAAGAATTCTCACAGCACGTGTGCACATAGAGTATGTAGAAAGATATTCATTTCAGTACTCCTTGTAAAAATAACATAGCAGTCCTTGATAGGGTAAATGGATTCCTCTCAAAAACTTAGTCTGGGAAAGAGGAACCACATGATTCCCATATATAAAATGATACATGAAGTATGTGCGGATAAATATGTGGTGATGGGCTTCCCTGATGGCTCAGCAGGTGAAGAATCCACCTGCAATGCAGGAGCTGCAAGAGACATGGGTTCGATCCTTGGGTTGAGAAGATCCCCTGGAGAAGAAAATGGCAACCCATTCCAGTATTCTTGCCTAAAATACCCCATGGACAAGGGAGCCCGGTGAGCTGCAGTCCATGGGGTGCAAAAGGTTAGACAGGACTGAAGTGACTTAGCTATCTTGCACACAGTGTATAGGTATCTCTACTATTAATTTCTTAACATTTTGTAAATGTAGAAAATTGCATGGTTAAAATTTTTTTTTTGATAAATTAAAGTGAACAGAATTAGAAAAGTGCAGTTAAAAGTGTTTTTTTTCCCTTCTAGCAAATGTAAAAGAGTAATTAAAGAAGACAAATAATTTATTAACTTTCTAACCTTTTTAAAAAATTATTATTTTTACTGTGAGTCATGGCCTAAAATTACTCACAGCAAAAGAAAAAAGTCATTTTACCTATTGACCCAATATAAGCTAAATTTTTACAAAACACTGCTTAGCCCCTCATATGTTAGACACACTAGATTTTCTTTCATTTGTTTTATCTTGCTTCATTTTGTTTCCCAGTTTGTGTTACTCTATGCTGTCCTGGCAGTGTTATCCCTGCTATTCTGTCACTTTTCTCTCTTTTCTCTCCTTCTAGGAATGCCAATTCTGACAGGTTTTATTGACTTTGAGACCCATGAGTGGGTCATGGCCCAAAGTTTGAAGCATGGTGGTGCAATGCCAAGAAAAACACATTTGAGTTAGATCCGGAATTTAATTCTGACTTTAACATTGTCTGTAAAATCTGTGTTGGCCCGGTTTCATCAAACAGGAGGAATAGGAATGACAGGGGCAGAGGACTCACTCATTAATTATGTGTCAGCATTCACCAATTCAGAATCCTTCTCATATACTGAGGGCATCATGATGGTTGTTGTTTATTGATGTTCGGTTAGTGAAAAGACTACACTGTTGCCATCATTTTACAAAATAACAAAGTAGAGATTCAGCAAAATGTAGACAACGAAATATAGAATCATTCCCAGTTACTCCAAAGGCTTTTTATAAGGCCTCCTGCTGCTGCCGCTAAGTTGCTTCAGTCGTGTCCAACTCTGTGCGATCCCATAGACGGCAGCCCACCAGGCTCCTCCGTCCCTGGGAATCTCCCTGCAAGAACACTGGAGAGGGTTGCCATTTCCTTCTCCAATGCATGAAAGTGAAAGTGAAGTCTCTCAGTCGTGTCCGACTCCTAGAAGTTCTCAAATGTTGTCCTCTGGAGAATGTCAAACATATGAACATTGAAAATAAAATGTTTTACAGGAAAACTTTTCATGGTATGTATTAAATCTGACATGTACCCTTCAGTTCTCTGGTGAACAACAATGTGGTAACACTTTCAAAATCAAATTAATCTTACTCTGAATTCTCACTTGTGCTTCGGGGGACCTCTCACCTTCTCTTTTCACCTCCCTTAAGTCACATTCGGAGTGAGGTACTGTGGTGTTTGAAAAGAAGACACGGAACTTAAGTCTTCAGTTTATTGTGCTTGCTACTGGGGTTTCCATGGTCCATCCTCCCCTTTGCCAAATGGGGCAAGGAGACTCATTCTTGCAGTTCCTGGGCCATGGTCCTTGGGCACCATGAATCTAATCAATACACCAACCTATCAGAGGCTTAGGGTGGTATGGATCCCCATCACCTAACAGATACTCCATAAAAACACAAACAAGCGTGTACCATCTCTTCCCCACCTCTGTCGGCCTTGGGAGCTGGCTACCAACTCCTGACAACCTAGCCTGCCTACTGTCCAAACCGCAGGCCCTTACTGTACCATCTCAGAGCTTACTACGCTTTAGTTCCATTTGTAAAATTAAATCTAAGTTTGGCCTAAAGGGGAAAGTTTGTGTACCTTATTAGTCCTTGGGTGTGTGAAGAGGAAGAAAGGAAGAGTAACTCTTACTACTCCTAATTATTCCACAACTGCAAAGCAAAACACAATATAATATCTCAGTGAATTATTCTGAAACACTCATGTGAAATACAGGCATAAACACCTATAGAAGATAATGGTTCTACATGTAATGCTTGTTGATAATAGTTTTTTCTTATAAAAATGTTTTATTTTACAATTCCTAATTATGTATTTTTTTCTAACAAGAAATACTAATGCAAATGAACATTATTAATTGATTTATTTATCTATTAAGTATTGAGATTGTAATGTTCTAATTTCCTACTAGAACATTAATCTAGTCAATTTTGTCTTTATATATATTGAGAATATTAGGTACATGAATACTGCTTCTTGCTGATCTTCTGGTTCCTTTTTCAGTATTCTTTTGCAGTAATTTGTTGTCTGTCTTTCTGGCAGCTTTAAAGGTCTCATTCTCTTTGTGGTTCTACAGTTTCAACAAAATGTTTCTAGGGATTGATTTCAATTTATTTTATTGTGAGCTCAGCTATGGATTTAAAATGAAGTTTATTTGATATATGTCCAATATTTCTAGGTCTTCTTTAGATAGATTTTTAGGATATATTGTGTATAATATTTCCAGAAATGAACGTCCCACATACTCATTCTCAGGACAATTTTATTTTTGGGCAAAATAATTTTTATTTTTGGTATTTGTGTTACCAAAATGAGGGATTAAACCAAAGGAAGTCATTGGATCTTTAAAACAAAGACATACACAGACATACAACAACAAACACACACACAGAAAAGAGGTAAAGGGGGAAATTCCAGGATGACAAGTATGCAGCAATTGTAGAGCAATCAGAGTAAACAGGAGCAGTCAGAATGGGATGCCAGGAGGTATGGTGCAGAAATAAATAAACAATAAACAGATACATAGACAAGTGATGAAAATGCTAGGTCACCCGATGTGAAGAATAGTATTCAGAGGGATTTTACTCCTGTGTTAGAAAGAATTAAACATGTTAAATGAAATAAAAAGAAAGCCATTATCTCTAATCAAAACAAAAAGGAACGAAAAACAAAGGCAATGGAATTCCAAGATATTACCAGGCTCAAGTATAAACAATTCTTATTTAATCAATAATGTTGATATGAATATTGATTCAACCAGAAGTGTTAGTGAATGAGTGAAAGTTGCTCAGTCGTGTCCGACTCTTTGTGACCCCATGGATTGTAGCCTGCCAGGCTCCTCTGTCTGTGAAATTATCCAGGAAACGATACTGGAGTGAGTTGCCAGGCCCTTCTCCAGATCTTCCCGACCCAAGGATCGAATCAGCATATGTTATGCCTCCTGTATTGGTAAATGTTTTTTTTTTTTTTAATCACTAGTGTCACCTGGGAAGCCAATTCTTGTGTGTATATATGTATACATATGCATATGTGTATTATTTTCATATTCTTTTCTGTTATAGTTTATTATAAGATTGAACTGAACTGAAGATATTGAATATAGTTCCATGTGCTATATAGTTTATTTTACATATGGTAGTGAGTATCTGTTAATCCTAAATTCCTAATTTATACTATCCCCCTCCTTTCTCTTTTGGTAACCATAAGTTTGTTTTTTGCCTGTGAGTCTGTTTTGTAAATAATTCCATTTGTATCATTTTTTTAGATTCCACATGTCAGTGATATCATATGATAGGTGTCTTTCTCTGTCTGGCTTACTTTGCTTAGTGTGATAATTTCTAGATCCATCCATGTAGTTGGAAATGGCACTATTTCATCTTTTTATGACTGAGTAATATTCCATTGTGTGTGTACATATATATGTCACATATGTACACACACACACACACATCTGTATATATATCTCCTTTGATATGATACATATCAGATGAATCTATTCATTCAACTGTTGATGAACATTTAAGTTGCTTTCAAGTCTTGTCTATTGTAAATAGTGCTGCTATGAACACCAGGGTACATATATTTTTTTGAATTAGTTTCGGTCTTTTCCAGTATATGGTCAGAAGTGGGATTGCTGAATCATATGGTAGCTCTATTTTTAGTTTATCAAGGAACTTCCGTAGTTTTCCATAATGGCTGCACCAATATATATTCCCACCAACATTGTGGAAGAGTTCCCTTTTCTCCATACACTCTCCAGAATTTAAACAAATGGGACCTAATTAAACTTTAAAGCTTTTGCACAACAAAGAAAACCATAAACAAAATGAAAAGACAATCTACAGAATAGGATAAAACATTTGCAAATGATGTGACCAACAAGGGATTAATTTCCAAAATATACAAACAACTTGTATAGCTCAATATAGAAAACAGAAAAACAACCCTAATTAAGAAAATGGGTAAAAGACCTACTTAATAGATATTTCTCCAAAGAAGACATACAGACAGCCAACAGACACATGAAAAAATGCTCAACCTTGCTAATTATTGGAGAAATTCAAATCAAAATTACAATGAGGAAAAAAAATTACAATGAGGTATTGCCTCAGACTGGTTGGAATGGCCATCATCAAAAAGTTTACATATCATCATTTTTACTTTGCAAAAGAGATACAGACATCCTAAAACTTAATTTTGTAATGGAGAAAAACAATTGCAGGCCTTCAGTAGGAAGTTATGTCAATAGTAGGAAATAAACACAACGAAAGTTTCAATTCAGTTCAGTTCAGTCACTCAGTCGTGTCCGACTCTGCGACCCCATGAATCACAGCACGCCAAGCCTCCCTGTCCATCACCAACTCCCGGAGTTCACTCTAATTAAGGGCAGTTTAATTTCCTGTGGACTAAGAACAAACGTTGACAGAAGTAAGTGTTGATATTGACTTCATTTCAGAAAATGTTACTTTTCTCCTGAAAGACTAGTTGGATAGAAATAGGAAAACTAGATGTGAATTGAAGAGTGGTTTTGAATCCTAGAAAGAGCTCAGGCAGTTACTCTATTGAATATGCTTGCATAGAAATTAAATAGAGTACTGGCTGACCTTTTCAGTCTCAAAATATTTGAATGTTTGCTAACCAATTTATTAACTTTTTTGACAACTGCTCCTAATGTGATTACATGTGGATTATTTTCACGGTTTCACCAAAGATATATTAGATGCTTGCTTTTCTTCTTGCCCAGAAATTGAAATTCAGCTTCTATTTGCTGTCCCCATGAAAACTTCGGTGTAAGAATTTGAGGTTTGTTTGTTTTGACAAAACTCTATTATCCAAGCAGATCCTCCCCCATCAGGCAGCTCTCTCTGCAGAATCTATGGTCCTTCTACAGGTGAGAAATTTTGCTCTATGAACAGAGAGCATAGCTAGAATCTGGTGGCTGAAGGTTGTTCTATTTCCTACTTTTTATTTTCTAATTATTTTGTTTTATTTATATTTCATCTTTAGTTATATCAGCAATCATGAGAATTCATTGGAAGCTGTCTCCTGGAAACAGAACTGTGGTTTAGGAAATATTTATTTTCTTCCCTCTCCTGCTTACGTATTTCCTTTTTTTTTATTTTTTAAAATTTATTTTAAAATTGAAGCATAGTTGATTTACAAAGTTGTGTTAATTTCTGCTGTATAGCAAAGTGACTCAGTTTTACATGTATATTTCCTTTCTTGTATTCTTTTCCTTTATGCTTTATCCCAGATATCAGATGTAGTTGCTGAAGCTATACAGTAGGACCTTATTGTTTATCCATTCTATTGGTAATAATTTGTATCTACTAACCCCAAACTCCTACCCCCAGCACCCTCCTTGGTAACCACATGTCTGTTATTTATATTTGTGGGTCTATCTCTGTTTCATGGGCTTCCCAGGTGCCATTAGTGGTGAAGAATCCACTTGCCAATGCAGGTAGATGTAAGAGATGTGGGTTCAATTCCTTGGTCAGGAAGATCCCCTGGAGGGGGGCACGGCAACCCACTCCAGTATTTTTGCCTGGAGAATCCCATGGACAGAGGAGCCTGGCAGGCTGCAGTCCATAGGGTTGCACAGAGTCGGACATGACTCAAGTGACTTAGCACACACACACACCCTCTGTTTCATAGATAGGTTCATTTGTGCCACATTTTAGGTTCCACATATAAGTGATATCATACAATATTTGTCCTTCCCTTTCTGACTTATTTTACTTAATATGATAATCTCTAGTCGTATCCATGTTGCTTCAGATGGCGTTATTTTGTTATTATTTATGACTGGCTAGTATTCTATTGTGCATGTATATATACATATATATACATATATAACTTCTTTATCCATTCTTCTGTTGACAGACATTTGCCAAGACAGACAAACCCCAAGACATGCCAAGACAGTCATGTCTTGGCTAATGGCCATCTAAGATAGTGGGAATTCTTTGGAACGGGTCTCCTGGAAACAGAACAGTGGTTTAGGAACAACTTCATTTCCTCTTGCTCTACACACATACTTTTTTTTTAAATCAAGAACTTTCTTTTAAGATTTGGAAATTTGAACTTTATAAAGATATTCTTATGGGCTTGGGAAATGTTGGAAATACAGTAATATCAAATAACTTCTCCCACAGAGAACAATCAATCAGATTGTCATCATATATAACTCTTGGGCATTTTGCCTACTGTGTCAACTGTCTCAGGATTCTAGCCCAGGTGGTAGCTTTAATTATCTCCATTTTTTTTTTTTTTATCTCCTGGCAAAGGAAAATCTTTCTAATTATTTAATAATTTTGATTCATTCTGGAATAAATTTAAGCATGTTATATTTTGCCATCAGTAAAAGTTATGTGCTAATTTCATTTTAATTGTCACTCTTTAGGAGGCCGTTAAGACCAAGGAATGTTACTTAGAGCAGAAACTTACAGAATATGAATTGAAATCAAATGACTAAATTCTTAAAGAATATATTGATTTTTGCATTTCATTGCATTCTTAACATATATTACATACATTGTTGCCATACAGTTTTTGTTCACCACTGTACTCCTTAACAAAATTTGCCTGCTCTGTGGTAATATGCCCATCAAATATTTGTAAAAATTGTTATTGAATGAAAAAATGGATATGCGTCATTCCAGATATGGTGGGTGTGTGCTCAGTCACATCTGACTGTGACCCCATGGGCTGTAGCCCACCAGGCTCCTCTATCCATGGGATTTTCTAGGCAAGAATACTGAAGTGGGTTGCCATTTCCTCCTCCAGGGGATCTTCCTGGCCCAGGGATCGAATTTGAGTCCCCTGTATCTCTTGCATTGGCAGGCAGATTCTTTGCCACTGTGTTCTCCTGCTTCGTGCTGGTGATAAAAATGCTTCCTAATGTTCTAGATTGTACCAGAATAAAAATGTAACATTTTAAAAAATATAAATTATTACCTGAACTCCTGTATCCCAAACAGTGGTGAACCTAATAATTTAACATGAAGTGTGATGTAGCAAGGAAAATTGTGCCAATCTAGCTCTTCTTAAGCAACACTTTTCCCAGTACGTAGGTGGTTACAGTGATACAGAAAAAGCACTTTTAAAAAGTATGGCTTGACTTCACAGGTTTCCAGTGCAATTATTTGAAGAGATTTCAGTTTAAAGAAATTCACTGTGTAACTATTGAGAGCTTTGGCAGAGCACATTTCGTATAGAAGGATTTATATAAACCTGTTTCCATAGTACCTAGACTCTCTGAAACCTTGCTTTAGAAGAAAACAAATGAAATATGCAAGAATATTCAGGTCATTTCCATCAGGATATGTTCACTGAACACACTTGGTTAACACTGTGCTCTTCTTGAGAACCCAGGAAGATAAAAACACTAAGATAAAGTTCTTTAGTACAGGAACCCTAAGGATCATCAGAAAGTAGGAAAGAGATGGGGCTTTGTAGGTGGCACAGTGGTAGAGACTCTGCCTGCTAATGCAGGAGACACAAGAGATGTGGATTCAATCCCTGGACTGGAAAGATCCCCTTGCATAGGAAACGGCAACCCACTCCAGTATTCTTGCATGGAGAATTCCATGGACAGAGGAGCCTAGCGGGCTACATACAGTCCATAGGGTTGCAAAGAGTTGGACATGACTGAGCACTCATGAGGAAAGAGATGTCTAAGATAAGAACTACAATTTGGTGCTAGAGCTGATACTTAGTTCCTTCTACTGCTACAGAACCACCATTTACTAAAGAGGGCTTGAGCAAAATGTATCTATTGTTGATGAGGCAGTACCAAGCAGAATACAGCTACATTTTACTGGCAAATGGCTTTTTATAGGAGTTTGGGTAGGGATGGGGAGTTTTCTGTGCAGAGAATGATAGAGCATGGGGAATAGTAAAAATATGCACAGAAATAATGAAGGGCACGGAATGTTTAGAATAAGAGAGGAAATTAATGAATAAAATTCATTCCCCTTTTTTATTTAAATAGCTTACAAAAGCAATTCAAACATTTACATCTTGTTTCCACTGACTGTAACCATCATATTCTTCCAGCCAATAGTGCTAATATTATCTCCATCCTCTGAGACAATTGTTTTAAGAGAGTATCCTATTTGCCTCCATATAGTCCTTGCTCCAGGAACAGTCATGAAGGCTATAGAGGGGCATTGTCCGGTTAATTTCTTGACTCAAGAATATAAATTAAATTAAGGCTCAGGTGTTTATGTTCTTCTGAATACAAGTAGTCAGTACTGCTAGTATGCCTAAGTCCTAAGTAACTGGATAGTGCAGTTATCTATATCTATACCTATATCTATCTCTATCTCCCATGATCTGCTCTAGAAAAACTGGTGGTATAATTTGGTCCATGTTCAAAGGCCTGAGAACCAGGCAAACCAATGATTTATCACTTTTCATGGGCAGGAAAGATGAGATTCCCCAGTTTGTGTCAGTGAGGCAGCAACAACAACAAAAAAAAAAAAAGAAGAAAGAAAAAGAAAAAAGAAAGAGATAAAAAAGAAAAAGGACAAGTTCTTATTTCTTCCTTCTTCTGTTCTATTCAATCAATGGATTGGATGATGCCCACCCACATTGGACAGGACAGTCTTCTTTAATGAGTCTACTAATTCAGATGCTAATCTCATCTAGAAATACCCTCATAGACACAGCCAGCAACAGTGCTTAATCTAGGCACCCCTGACTCACTCAAATTAGCACAGGAAATTAACCATCACATGAGGAAAGAGGAAGGAAGACTTGTTTACCATTTCCTCAAATCCATATGATTCTAAGTGGTAGAAGAGATTTGCAATAAGAAACAAACTTTGTATTCTACTACAAGTCCATTCTAAAGGAGATCAATCCTGGGTGTTCACTGGAAGGACTGATGCTAAAGCTGAAACTCCAATACTTTGGCCACCTCATGCGACGGGTTCACTCACTGGAAAAGACTCTGATGCTGGGAGGGATTGGGGGCAGGAGGAGATGGGGACGACAGAGAATGAGATGGCTGGATGGCATCACCGACTCGATGGACATGAGTTTGGGTGAACTCTGGGAGTTGGTGATGGACAGGGAGGCCTGGCGTGCTGTGATTCATGGGGTCGCAAGGAGTCGGACACAACTGAGTGACTGAACTGAACTGAACAAGTTCATTACTAAAGGGATGATGCCTGTAAGCTTAAATTATACATAATAACCCAGAGATGGCCTATTATGTCTACCTCTCAGGAATGAGTGTTAAGCTGAAATACCTTTGTTTAGCTCTTAGGAAAACATCCTGACCAGGCTCACCTGTGAGTGACTGCAGGAAAGAAGAAATTAATACATCCCCTCTGGAGGGTGACCTGAATCAGAAAATGTTTAACTTTACTGCCCTCCCCCACCTTTTGGTATAAAAGAAATCTGAACTCTCACTGAGAAAGTTGGTTCTTTGGGACACTAGTCTTCCATCTTTTCCATCTGCTGACATTCCAAATAAAGTTGCTATTCCTTGCCTCCACAACTTGTTTCTCAATTTATTGGCCTGCCTTGTGGCAAGCAGTATGAGCTTGGACTCTATAACAAGATGTTTTCTCCATTCTACTGATAAAATATTTACATCTTTGAAAGACCATATGCCTTATCTAAACATTATAGTGGGTCCCAGTGGAATTAGGACTACAACGAAACTTTCTATCCTCTACCCAGAGCTTTTCCTGCTATGATGTTTTCTTCCAGAGCTGTGAGTGTATTAGTGTTTGTATGTTCTTCGAAGTGTCATCTGCCATCTGTGACTTATGTCTTGGTATATCACAGTCTGTATGACACCTTTGCTCAAAATGAGTCACTGCATCTCTGATTACTATACACTACCTTGGCCTGCAGCCACATTCCTCAGTATTTTACAACTATGCCACATTGCCTTATTCAGGGTTTTGCAAAAACTCAGGGAGACGTTCTTACCATAGGATCCCTTTTAGATCTTTTAGATTTGTAGAGGTAATCACAAAGTTCCAAAACTGCTGCATAGAACTTTTGTAAACTTGAAGGTTTTTTTTTTTTTTTTTTAACTGAAATACCTCAAAAATCTTTCCCTAAACTTCTCTCCTAAGCTGTAAATGTTGAAAACTCTTTTGCTGGCATTTAAGTTTCTGTGATCTGACCACAACTGACCTTATATCCCTTTTTTATGATTATGTATCAGATTCATCAGCATAACCTGTTGACTTTGCCATCCAGAATATTTCTCAAAACTTTATAATATCTCAAATATACCCATCCTCCGGATGGCTCAGTGATAAAGAATCCTCCTGCCAATGCAGCAGAGATGCAGGCTGGAATCCTGAATAGGGAAGATCACGTGGAGAAGGAAGTGACAATCTACTTCAATATTCTTGCCTGGAAAACTCCTGGCAGGCTACAGACCAAGGGGGTCACAAAAGGTCAAACACGATTGAGCACACACGCATGCACAAATGCACGATACACACTATCATTTGAAAGCTTTTAAAAATCTCTAAGTGTATAAAAAGAGCAGAAGCCCTGGACGTAATGATAGGTTGGAGGACTGAAAATAATTTTATATACTGGAGTATACCATGCATGGGGACTGAGCAGTGAAATAGAAGCAGAAAAGAACCACAAAGAAAGAGAATAGATACTCTCGGTAGATAAAGAGTTGCTTTACATATCACAGGCGATTCACATTTATTATTTAGACAAATGAGAAAGATTTGAAGAATTTTGAGCAGTGAATGAACAGTTTTATTTACATATGAAAAGGATCAATTTGGTACCGGAGTGGCAGATGGGTTGGGTGGGAGGCGTGTTAATAAGACAGGAGGTAGAAACACTTACTCTCTTTCAGTCTTTTGTCTGGACCGTTGTAATCGCCTCCTCACTGGTATTGAGCTTTTTCTTTTGCTCTCCAGAGGGATCCAGTTAAAACAACTTCCAGTTATAAGATAAATAAGTATGAGGGATATAACATACGATTTGATAAATATAATGAGCATTACTGTATGCTATGTATGAGTAACTACTAAGCGTTCTCATCACAAAGAGAAACAACTTTTTTCCTATTTTTATATTTTGTATCTAGATGAGATGATGTTTGTTCACTGAACTTACTGTGATAATCATTTCATGATAATGTTAGTCAAATCATTATTCTGTATACCTTAAGGGCTTCCCTGGTGGCTCAGATGATAAAGAATCTGCCAGCAATGTAGGAGACCCAAGTTTGAATCTTGGATCAGGAAGATTCGCAGACAGAGAAATGACAGCCTACTCCAGGATTCTTGCCTGGAGAATCCAATGGACAGAGGAGCTTGGCGGGTTATAGTCCATGGCGCTGCAAAGAGTCAGACATGACTGAAGTGACTTAGCACACACCCATGCATACTGGACAAATAGAAAATTCATTGAACACCTACCATAAGCCCTGGAGGTATAATGGTGAGAAAGATGACAAAGGTCTTTTCATTACCAAAATACTTACTCTTGATTGAGATGATGGGGGAGAAACATTTAACTATGAAATAAGCAAAAGTGATGTATGTCAATTATTTCTTACAAAACTGGAAGAAATAAAAAAGATCAGATCACCACTTTGGTCAAATTGCTCGTGTATTCTCAAATCACTTGGATTAAATTTCAATGCCCACGACCCAGATAATCATGATGGTGTGATCAGCAACCTAGAGCCAAACATCCTGGAATGCGAAATCAAGTGGGACTTAGGAAGCATCACAATGAACAAAGCTAGTGCAGGTGATGGAATTCCAATTGAGTTATTTCACATCCTAAAGGATGATGCTGTGAAAGTGCTGCACTCAATATGCCAGCAAATTTGGAAAACTCAGCAGTGGCCACAGGCCTGAAAAAGGTCAGTTTTCATTCCAACCCCAAAGAAAGGAAATGCCAAAAAATACTAAAACTACCACACAATTACACTCATCTCACACGCTAGTAAAGTCATGCTCAAAATTCTCCAAGCCAGGCTTCAGCAATACATGAACCATGAACTTCCAGATGTTCAAGCTGGTTTTAGAAAAGGCAGAGGAACCAGAGAACAAATTACCAACATCCACTGGATCATTGAAAAAGCAAGAGAGTTCCAGAAAAACATCTATTTCTGCTTTATTGACTATGCCAAAGCTTTTGACTGTGTGGACCACAAGAAACTGTGGAAAATTCTGAAAGAGATGGGAGTACCAGACCACCTGACCTGCCTTCTGAGAAATCTGCATTCAGGTCAGGAAGCAACAGTTAGAACTGGACATGGAACAACAGACTGGTTCCAAATAGGGAAAGGAGTATGTCAAGGCTGTATAGAGTATGTCAAGGCTGTATATTGTCACCCTGAATTATTTAACTTCTATGCAGAGTACATCATGAGAAACACTGGGCTGGATGAAGCACAAGCTGGAATCAAGACTGCCGGGAGAAATATCAGTAACCTCAGATATGCAGAAGACATCACCCTTATGGCAGAAAATGAAGAGGAACTAAAAAGCCTCTTGATGAAAGTGAAAGAGGAGAGTGAAAAAGTTGGTTTAAAGCTCAACATTCAGAAAACTAAGATCATGGCATCTGGTCCCATCACTTCATGGCAAATGGATGGAGGAACAGTAGAAACAGTGACAGACTTTATTTTTCTGGGATTCAAAATCACTGCAGATGGTGACTGCAGTCATGAAATTAAAAGATGCTTACTCCTTGGAAGAAAAGTTTTGACCAATCTAGACAGCATATTAAAAAGCAGAGACATTACTTTGCCAACAAAGGTCCGTCTAGTCAAAGCTATGGTTTTTCCAGTAGTCATGTACGGATGTGAGAGTTGGACTATAAAGAAAGCTGATCACCAAAGAATTGATGCTTTTGAACTGTGGTGTTGGAGAAGACTCTTGAAAGTCCCTTGGACTGCAAGGAGATACAACCAGTCTATCCTAAAGGAAATCAACCCTGAATATTCATTGAATGGACTGATGCTGAAGCTTAAACTCCAATACTTTGGCCACCTGATGCAAAGAGCTGACTCATTTGAAGAGACCCTGATTCTGGGAAAGATTGAAGGCAGGAGGAGAAGGGGACGACAGAGGATGAGATGGTTGGAAAGCATCACTGACTCAATGGACATGAATTTGAGTAAACTCTCGGAGTTTGCGATGGACAGGGAGGGCTGGTGTGCCCTCCTGGGGTCACAAAGAGTCGGACACGACTGAGCGACTGAACTGAACTGAACCAGGGGCCACAGAGCTGAGCTGTGTGTGGCTGGCCACTAACTGGACACTCACTTGACTGACCTCATTTCTGTTCCCTACTCCTGTGCTCACACTGCTCTGACCTTACTCATCAGTCAATTCTATGAAAATACCAAATATACAGAACATTATTTGTACCCTCTTTTCTCCATGGCTGTATCTTCTCTCAGATCTTTCAGTTCCTTGCTTAAATAGAATCCCATCTGAAATACTTCCCTGATGAACTTGTTTTAAAATGCACCCTCTTTAATAATCATTATAGGCATTACCTTGCCCTATTTTATGCACAGTGTGATGTAGCCTAATGTATGCTGATTTATTTGTTTTTGACTATCAGACTCCCCTACCTTCCACCCCAACACACACACACACACACACACACACACACAGAGGAATCTAAATCTACGCATGAACACAGATTTAGTCTGCTTTTATTCATTCAATCAGTACTTACTTAGTGTCTTCTATAAGGCAGGCACAGTTGTGAAAATTGGTAATGCAACATTTAAAAGAAACAAAAAGAAATCAATGTTCTGCCTACAAAGACTTTGCATTCAAATTGTGCTCTAGCTTTTGTTGCTAAAGGTCTTAGTGGAAGCATGCAGGATCTTCCATTGTGGCAGTTGGACTCCCTAGTTGTGGCGCACACAGCAGGGAGGACTCAGCAGTTGTGGCACAGGCTTAGTAGCTCTGAGGCATGTGGGATCTTGGTTCCCTGACCAGGGATTGAACTCACATCCCCGGCAATGCAAGGCAGACTCTTTATCCACTGGACCATTAAGGAGTCCCCAAAAAGTTATTTCTCAAAGAGATGTTCTTGTACTGCCAAGATATTCCCTTTCAATCTCTAAATTTGATATCTATACATTTCTCATGATAAGTATGAGAGGGGGAAGAATAACAAATCCATATATAATGCTTAAAGCTGAGAAATTAACAATGCCACTGGTAATTTTAAAATATTTCTCATCTAATGACTCTAAAGCTGAAGCTCCAATACTTTGGCCACCTCATGCGAAGAGTTGACTCACTGGAAAAGACTTTGATGCTGGGAGGGATTGGGGGCAGGAGGAGAAGGGGACAACAGAGAATGAGATGACTGGATGGCATCACCGACTCGATGGACATGAGTTTGAGTGAATTCCGGGAGTTGGTGATGGACAGGGAGGCCTGGCGTGCTGTAATTCACGGGGTCACAAAGACTCAGACACGACTGAGTGACTGAACTGAACTGAACTGAATGATTCATGTATGAACATTATCTAAACAAACATCTTAAACTTGGTATTGTGTTCTCAGCTTGATTTAAATTTTGTGTTTCAACAAAGCTCAGATGATTGATTTCAAATCTGTAAGGGTCTTGCTCATTAAGGAAGAAGCAAGGATCCCACATTTTCAATCACCATCACCCTTCTCACCTTTTCAAGAAAGTATAGTAAGAAATTTTCCAGACTCATGTTATGTATATATCTGTTGCTCAGTCGTGTCTGATTCTTTGTGACCCCATGGACTGTAGCCTGCCAGGTTCCACTGTCCATGGAATTCTCCAGGCAAGAATACTGGAATGGGTTGCATTTCCTTCTCCAGAGGATCTTCCCAACTCAGGGATTGAACCCCGGGTCCCCTGCATTGCAAGCAGATTCTTTACCATTGTATATACATGTCTATGTATAAAAACTATATTTTCAACTCATGTGACTAAGAACATGTGATTCTGAACATGACACATAACTGAATTTAAAGCCCGAGATTTATTTATATATGAAGTATTACAACCTACTTTATTATATTATCAAAATAGGCACAAAGTGCTTACCATAGTGCTTCACATAGAATAAATGCTCAAAAAATAGTTCAATTTGTACTGTTTCTGGAGAGTTTTCCCTAACCAAGATACCATGTGTATTCCTCCTCTGCACATTTGTAGAACTTCTGCTGTATCATCTAGCATAAATTTCCCTGTATTGCTTTCATGCGACTTTCTTTTGGAAAAGGTCCAAAATAAGTGATCACGTGGGAATGATTTCTTATTCAAGTCAGTTCTGAGGCAATTTTTCAGGCAGGAAAGGAAATGGTGCAATGATGTTGACAGCAAACATTGACTAATTCATAATTTTACTAAGGACCAATCTTGAGCTCCACTGGTTATGGCCACTGGCGAATCCCAAGGAATGTCACATTGTGCTTTTTCAGCCCTCTCGGCGTGTACATGTTGGACCAATTGAGCACAAATGAAAGGACCCATTTGGAATGTATGCTTTCTTATCCATGGTGTAATAATCCACTGGTAAAAATATACTCTAGGAGTGATCTGGCACCCAGACTTTACGAGTCCTGATTGGAGAAAATGACTAATTAATAAACTCCTTTTACAGGATACCCAGAGGAGGAACATAAATGTTAGTTTCCTTTAGAACTAGAATAGCGGTCTGATCACATTTTTATAATGGCACACAACAATTTCATTCTAACTTGTTATGCCTTTCTGTGGTGCCTTTGTTTTGCCATTCCGTGAAAACACCAATTTTGAATGGAGTAATTTTGGAATCACTCTATTAGAGGCTCTGAAGTGTGTAATAAGTATTATTCACTAACTGAAAAGTAAGTGTAACAAAATATATTTTATTTCTGTAATAAATCCAGTTCACTAAAACTCCCCTTAAATGCAGGCACTGAAACGAAGTAAGCAATTATCACACACACACACACACACACACATGCATATTCATGCACACACACATCATAAAATTGTAGATATCAGATATGTTAATGGATAGTTGCTGCTGCTAAGTCACTTCAGTCGTGTCCGACTCTGTGACCCCATAGACGGAAGCCCACCAGGCTCCCCTGTCCCTGGGATTCTCCAGGCAAGAACACTGGAGTGGGTTGCCATTTCCTTCTCCAATGTGTGAAAGTGAAAAGTGAAAGTAAAGTCGCTCAGTCGTGTCTGACCCTTAGCGACCCCACGGACTGCAGCCTACCAGGCTCCTCCATCCATGGGATTTCCTAGGCAAGAGTACTGGAGTGGCTTGCCATTGCCTTCTCCGTAATGGATAGTTAGTCTAGATAAATTTTCCATTGTCTTTGGGGTTGAGTTGATCTAATGAAAATTGTCAAAAGAACTGAAATGGATGCTGTAAATAGTCTAGCCATCCAAACAAGTAGAAGTGTAATTAGTTAGCATTAATAAAAGTTCCAAAACAAAATAAAAAGGAACGTGATCTCAAGTAAGCTGATAGCAGAAATAGGATTTTATAAAAATCAATTTAACACTAATTAAAGTGGGTGAATCTCTTGATTTTAAATAGGTTGCTCACTGTTTATTCTTAAATTCTCTCCTATTCCAAACCCCAACCCCTAACCTAACCATAAATGAAACCAACTCCAAAGGATATGGAAAAAATAGTGTTTTAATAAAGATATTTTAAATGATAAAGGGATGTAAATATATCTTGAAAGTGAAAACTAAAATGCAGAGGGGAAAATCTGATTTTACAAAACTGCATAGTAATATAAAACCAGATTTGTATACTTATAAATATAAGTTGTGTGCATTATTCCTCTGCCAGGAAACTACATTAGACACATCTGTATAAAATATATTTCCAATTTAACCAGTCTGGAATGACCACATTCATTTTCTAGTTCACTGCAAGGGTAAGTAACATAATAAGCACAATGTATTCTCCAAATTTAATAATTTAGCATGCTTGCTTAGTTAACTTATTATTACCAATGTAATGTCTTGGGTTTTGTTTCTCTCTGTGTAAAAAACCAAGCACATTGAAGATGCTTGCAAACTTAGGATTAAAAGTTTATATTCTTCAAACTGAGTTTCTGGAAACAAGATTTTTTTTGCCATTAGAATCATTTTATTTTAAATAGAGTCCCATATTTGATAGTTAACCTTAATCATGCAAACTTGTTTGAAAAGTTGAAATGCTCATCTTCTAAATGGAATAAAATCAAACTAAACAAAGATCTAAAAATAAGTATGTTAAGATGTTTATATAGAGAGTAAATCAACTTTATAAAGAGCATGCATGTGGTGTAATTAGAAAATAGGCTATGGTTGATGGAACACAGACACTATGGAGTTACTTTTTTAATGTGTATTTTTTTAATGCAGGAAATATATCCCACAGAGAGGTACTATGTCATTTCCAGAGGGGCTCTTTTGGGCTACAGCTGAAAAACCAATATTTAAATACATGAAATATGCAATACAACATGAAAAACAAATTAGTTGAAAACAGGTGTAATTTTCCCCGCCATATTCCTATTCTCAATTTTCAGTATTATATCAGAACTTAGTACAAAAGAGAAAGCCCATACATACCGAGATCCATTAACGAGAATGAGAACAAAAATAGATATTCAATATTTTCTCCAAATTGTCTTATATTTCATACATTTGCAAGCTCGTTCTTTTTGGAAAAAAGTCAGATTCTCTTCATTTTACCACTTTCAGATCTTTGCTCAAATGCCACATTATTCCTGAGACCTTCCTGGATCCTGCTATTTAAAACTGTACCCACAGCACCCCATGGCATGATTGCCAATGTTTCTTTCTTTTTCTTTTCTCCATTACTTTTCTCCACTATCTATGCTGTCTATTTTCTCATTTACTAGTTTATTATTATCTCTCCCTGTTAACTATAATTAGTGTAATCATTCATTGGTTCGAATACAATTAGGAACTTAACATTCCAGAAGTTTCTTATCATTTAAGTCAGATAAACTTTGAAAATTTCTTCTTTATTTTGGAAATGTAAATCCTTTCTTCTTCAGTATATTTACCATCCTATTATTTAGAATCTTTCTCCCCTTCCCTTCTATAATCTCTTTTCTTTAAATTTTCCAGAGCCAAAGCTGGAAGACCATAGTTATTTCTTTATGTATAACCCAAAGGAACTATTATTTGTTACTGGAAATAAAAATTATGATTTGCTAAAATGTACAGCGATTTGTATATGCCTGAAATAGCAAGTGGATTGCAGTGTACTCTGTCACATGTTCTCATTGGAGGAACATGCATTTGTCTTCAAGTTATGATGGTCACATTCTTATCAAAAAGATTTTTAGAGGATAATATTATTTAGAATTTGTCTCCCATCTTTTCTTAATTTAAAAGAAACGTATTCTGTAGCAATTCATCTAATTTTAATTCCTAAGCATATAGGAATGGCGATGACACTATCCTGAGCCAGAGAGACATGGGAAAATGATTGTTATTTTGAGGATTCCATAAGAATTCATTTATGGTTTGTTAATCTAAGGAAACCAGATGTCTTTTTCTGGGTGGAAAGGTCCCAGAAGGATAACTACCCTATGGAAGGATATTGGAAGATTGCTATGTGCTTCATGTAATTTCTATAGACCAATCATGTTATGTAAGTGGACTTATATTTGTCATATCTAAGCTTTGTGACTGCAAGGAGATCAAATCAGTCCATCTGAAAAGAAATCTATCCTGAATATTCATTGGATGGACAGATGCTGAAGCTGCAGCTCCAACAGTTTGGCCACCTGATGTGAAGAACTGACTCACTGGAAAAAACCCTGATGCTGGGAAAGACTGAAGGTAGGTGGAGAAGGGGATGACAGAGAATGAGATGGTTGGATGGCATCACTGACTTAATGTATTTGAGTTTGAGCAAGCTTCCAAAGTTGGTGAGGGACAGGAAGCCTGGCATGCTGCAGTCCATGGGGTCACAAAGAGTTGGACATGACTGAGTGACTGAACTGAACTGAAGCTTTGTGAATGTTTTGTATCTGTAGGTTTTTAAGTGAAACTAATGTGATCGTCTGTAATCCTTCATAGATGATCTGTGGCATGCCTGCATGTGTGCTCAGTCGTGTACGAATGTTTGTGAACCCATGGACTATATAGCCCACCAGGCTCCTCTGTCCATGGAATTTTCCAGATAAGAACACTGGAGTGGGTTACTCTTTCTTACTCCAGGGGATTTTCCCAACCCAGGGATTGAACCTTCATTTCCTGCATTGGCAGGTGGACTCTTTATCACGGAGTCACCTGGGAAGTCCTGTGGATCTCAAACTACTGGACCGTGAGAATTTGTTTCAATGGCCATGACAGTCATCCTGCGTTTAGTGTTGAGAAGACAGCAATAGTCATGATTAACAAAGGAACAACTTCAAATGAATTTCAGGTTTACTAATTATGGCAATATGTACTCATGTGAAAAAAGCTGAGACAGTTCTCTGTGTCTTGTACTATTTATTGAGACTCCTGTTAGGGTTTTTTATATGTTTGATTTGGGAATTAATAGCAGAACCTTTTACTCCAATGATCACTGTTCAGACCCTGAGGACCTCTCTCATTTGGTTTGAAATCTTGGAGAAATTTAACTACCAGGCCAGGTTTTCTGCAAGCAAAATATTTTTAAAGATCTCTTTGAAGTAAGTGATGCCCTCAGGTTTTAGCCTGGGTCAAAAAAAGCAGAACTAATCTTTCATCAAATTTGAACTCTTGGCTGGAGTAAAGCATGTATGTATTGAACATTCTATAAATGTCAGTACCAATCTCAGTGTTGTGAATTGAGCTCCAAACTTCAAAGCTCTTAAAATAGTTCCTGGAAAATAGAAATTACTCATTAAGTTAACTATTATCATTGTTATTAGCATTAGTCACTGTTTCAAAAACTCAAGAGACAGTAGAATTTTTGTCCATTTTACGAAGTAAAGATGGAAAAAGCCACCTCTATCTTGATAATCTAAAACCCTCTTTCTGCTTCCAAGTACTAAGGATACAAGAATTAATGAAACAGACATGGCTTCTGCTCCCAGAAGATGTCTCTGTCTCTGTGGGGCAAGGTGCCTAGCTCCCACGGAATTGTGTAATGCATTTACAAGTGCTATGAAGGAGAAGTTTAGAGAACTACGAAGATGTATCACAGGGAACCTGGCCAAGATTGGAGGATTAAGGAAGTCTTCTTGGATAAAGAGACACTTGAGATCTAAAGCATGAGTGGGAATTGAGTACTTACTTGTGAGTGGGGAGAGAAAGAGCATTCCAGGGTGGAGGCAAAGTGCTTGCATGTGAGGATACCAAGGTTGCACGAGAAACTGAAAGAAGCCTCATATGGTTAGACAGCAGTCACTGGGGAAAAGCAGCGAAAACCCAGACTGGAGAGGTGTGCTGGGGCTGTTCCTGGCAAGGTCAAGTTAAGAATTTTATCTTTTGTCTTCTGGACAATAAGAAGATGTTAAAGAATTTTCAGTAAGACCTGTAAAGTACTGGCTTAATAATCACAGCACTTTGTCATTTGTGTGGGCAACAAAGAGAAATGAAAACTAGTCCTACTCTCACTGATAGTGAAAGAGGTGCTCATATTTAAACATTTTGTGAACGATTATTGTAGATAATCTGT
Organism: Moschus berezovskii; assembly: GCF_049115385.1. Taxonomy (NCBI): domain Eukaryota; kingdom Metazoa; phylum Chordata; class Mammalia; order Artiodactyla; family Moschidae; genus Moschus; species Moschus berezovskii. The sequence goes on along the minus strand of NC_142464.1, from coordinate 47,761,068 downwards.
GAAGAGCTAAATATAATAATACAGGTTTTATTTGAACACAGTTATTCACCAAGTAGTAGTTCGTCTCCAGTACTCTTGCCTGGAAACTCCCATGGGTGGAGGAGCCTGGTAGGCTACAGTCCATGGGGTCGTGAAGAGTCGGACATGACTGAGCGACTTCACTTTCACTTTTCACTTTCATGCATTGGAGAAGGAAATGGCAACCCACTCCAGTGTTCTTGCCTGGAGAATCCCAGGGACAGGGGAGCCTGGTGGGCTGCCATCTATGGGGTCGCACAGAGTTGGACACGACTGAAGCGACTTAGCAGCAGCAGCAGTAGCCCGTCTAATGTCTAGCAAATATAATAATTGTCTAGGTTATTGTCTACATTACCGTCTAGGTCAACAGTAATGTAAATGGTTGAAAGAGGACCCAGACTGCTGGTTTTCAAATCCCATTTCTGCCATCTATTCTTTGGGTGAACTTGGGTGAGGGATTTTTTTTGTTGATCAGTGTTCTTATCTGTAAAATTAGGTGAAAAACATTGCTTTAATAATGAAATAAGCTTAAGATATTCCAAGCAGTTTGACAAATTCCTGGCCCATTTTATACTCTTAAAAATGTTAAGAGAGATATAGTCATTTTTTAAGAAGTAACTGGGAGGTACTCAGCACTCTATTAGGTCTGTCAGAGCATAAATAAGGGTGATCTCTAATTTATAGTAGTTTTGTGAGGCTAAAATGAAACAATATATGTAAAGTGTCTGGCATGGACATTAGCTCACAATGAATACTCAATAAATGTGAGAGCTTCAGGAAATTACAGAGGAGCTAATCTAAGGATGAGTGGGGTTTCTCCAGAGGGTCAAGAAAGGAAGGAAGAATCTGGTGTGTACTTGAATCATCCCAGAAGTTTATGTCTTTAAACATTTTCTTCATAAAGTTATCTTAAGAATGTTAATAAGTAGACATCTGGGTTATGCAACAGACAGAATACAAGGTTAGGCCATCAGGAAAGCAGAAACATCAATATATAAAGAAAAAAGATATTTTTCTGGAAGGAATTAATTATTTAAAGAACCATGATGAAATAATCAGTATGAAAAAAATAAGGTAATTTTTAGACTTACATTTATGCTGCAAATAATATGTCTGTCCCTGTCTCCCTCTGTATATTTTGTTTTGAATTTCCTATTCAAAGTGTCAGATTCTTTGTCAGTATTCTCAATGTCTAAGGGTCTCTAAAGATTGTAATCTGACCCTGGAAAGTTAAAGTGTTTGTTGCTCAGTCCTGTTGTGACACCATGGACTATAATTTGTCAGGCTGCTCTATCCATAGAATTTTCCAGGCAAGAATCCTGGAGTGGGTTGCCATTCCCTTCTCCAGGGGATCTTTCTGACCCAGGGACCGAATTTGGGTCTCCTCCATTGCAGGCAGATTCTTTACTGTCTGTGTCGCAGGGAAACCTACAGTACAAACAGATGGATCACACAGCATCTGACCTACATCAAGTGACTCAAAAGGAGAATAAACTGCAGTTGTGGTTGTGTAAGGATGATTCATTATCATAAAAATTTGTGAGTAGTATCTTCAGGGCACATTCTACAAATAAGATGTCAGCTGACCACATTCATTCATTCATAAATGTTAAATATTTATTAAATACCTAATGTTTCAGTCAGGGCCCAGCAAGGAATGGGGAAATCATCCAGCTAAGAGAAGATTTTGTAGAGAGATTTGGGCTGAGAGATCAAAGGAAAGAGGTTTGGGTGGTTCAAAACTAGAAGTTCAATGGGCTGCCCTATGGAAATGGATAGATACCATGACTTTTGAGGAGAAGGTGCTGCTCAGTGGAGATGCAGCCTTCGGAGCAAGGACCACACTTACAGGAGTGGAAATTATGGAGGAGTTAATCTAAGGGTGAGTGGGCATTCCTTTATGGAAGGCTGCTGCCTCACAGGATTCGGTGTCTCTGATGAGGCTCTATGAAGCTGGTTGTGGGAATGTGGGAAAAAACTGGAAACCAGAATGAAGTGCAACCAAAGGAATTTGGTCCCCTCCATCTTTTGGCCTTCCAGTCACTCTCAAGGGCTCCTGATTAGCAACACCTCACAGGAATCCTGCTGACAATGGAGAAATACAGTTTGCCAAGACCTCATGGAGCAGAATTAGGGTAGATTTGGAGTTGAGGGGGAATGCGCCACAAATCAAGCTGAAACCACAGCTGTGAGCACAGCAAAGTCTTCACTTTCATAGAGTGTATATTCTAGAAACAATAATAAAGTAAAAGAATAAATAATAGTATTCCAGATAAGTATACATTCTGGAAGAAGATAAAACCAAGATGGAGCTAGAGAGAGACTGGTGGGGTCACGGAGGAAGGCTATATTATAAAGGTGACCTCAGGAAAGAAGGATTGAATGGAGTTCACAATGATGAGAAGCTCTACAAAGAGCTAATGTGATCATGTTTCCAGCAAAAGAAATAGCAAATAAGACTGTAAGTCAGAGGTATTTTGTCACGGAGAAGATGGCTGGAAATGTAGACATGAGACAGATCGCATGGACCATGAAATTAGGTTTAACTATTCCAGGTGAAATGGGAAAACACTGGAGAATTTTAAGCAATCTGATTTGTGTATTGAGAAAGTCATTCTGTCTGCTGTGTGGAGAATGGACTGCAGATGAACAAGACAGCTCATAAATGCTCACAGACAGGTTTAATTTGGCTTGTCCTGAGTTAAAAAATGAAGCAACACTCAAACATTGGTAAATTTCTAATAAAAATCAATTTCTGGCCTCCATTGGGTTATCTGAAGATCTAGAGTTCCTGGGCTCATAACATCATGACCTGATGCTAAGCGGTCACTGCCTCTCTTGAAAAGGCAGTTTGCTATACCCACTCAACTCTCATTTTATCCCCAACAAACCTATTTTTTTTTTTTTATTAATACTAGTTGCCTGAACCATATCATTTCAATTTGTGACTTTCAATCTTTTTTCTTGACCTCGAGAAAATATCCTCTCCCACTTATTCAGAGTCCTTTATTTTCCTTCAGTCCTCAGATGCACAGCATACATAATATGCAATTCTTGATTAGGAAATGTCCTCACCATTGGTCCAGGTGTGGGCTACTCATATTTAGACAATGGAGAGCAAGAGCATGAGCAAAATTCCAAAACGTGCTTCCCTTTTTCATCCTTCCACATCTAGCCTGTTGTCTCCTGCCCCAGACCAGAGTAGATTGTTTTCCCCAAATCAGTTCAAGCACCCATCAAGAGCTGGTGTCCTCTCAGTCTTTCATTTTTCAGTCTCTGATCTCAGAAAGAATTAGCATTCATGTAGGTCAGGAACTGGGGTTCCCAAGTGGTGCCAGTGGCAAAGAACCCTCCTGCCAACGCAGGAGACTTAAGATACGTGGGTTCGATCCCTGAGTCAGGAAGATCCCTTGGAGGAGGAAATGACAACCCACTCCAGGATTCTTACCTGGAGAATTTCATGGACAGGGAGGCCGGGCAGACTACAGTCCACAGGGTCGCAAAAGAGTCAGACATGACTGAAGAAACAGAACCTTATAACACATGAGCACTTGATGTTTTTACAAACATAAAGTTAGCATCCTACAGAGCTGTTTTAACACATGATCAAAGGACATAACCGTTTCCTTTCAAAAAATATTTTTTAAAAGAGTTTGCCCTTTTGCGGACCTGTTGGCTATTAGGTATTTTCCAGCACACAGATTTCAAAGTACATAAAACATAAGGCTTTGCTTGCATTTTAGCTTTTACTAATTTATGGAAGATACTCTTGCCTGGAGAATCCCATGGACGGGGGAGCCTGGCGGGCTGTCATCTATGGGGTCACACAGAGTAGGACACGACTGAAGCGACTTAGTAGCAGCAGCAGCAGCAGCAAACACAATTAGAAAGGTCCTGACATTTTAACAGCAATATTCATGAGTTTGAGATTATGATTTTATCCATATATTCTTCTGTTCATTCAAGCATTATATACTTTCTACTAATTTTATAGTCCTCTATAAATTAATTATTTAGAAGGTATCGCATCCTATCCACACTGGAAATATAACTTGGATAATGTAACTTGATAAAAACAATTCATGACAATATAAGTATCCAAATTATATCTTGGACAAAACAATGTAATATTGCTGTTACATGTGCAAAGATGTTTGTGAAATTCATCGTCATGGTAAATGTACTTTATGTATAATGTAACATGGCTGTTTGAACAAAGCAATGTAGCAGGTAAATAATACACATTGCAATTTCATTCTCTTAACTTTTGAGTAATACTTTTCAGTAATTTGCAAAGCATCTGAGGAAATTTTTATTCTCCCCTACTCCCAAATGCTTTCTCCAAATAGATTATTTAGAGAAAGGGGAATTTATTTTAAGCATTAGGTAGATTTAATATTTGATTTATTATTCTGTCTCATTCTATCATTAAGTAGAGTTCCAAAAAAGATAATTCAAGTGATGGGGTTTGTTATGAGCAGTTTATAATCTCACTGTTTATCTATAAATCAAGGACTGTAACACGAAAAGTCAGAAATCAAAGCCGTCCTGTTCTAAAAATACAAATCTAAAACTATGGCAAGCACTAAATTCAAGTAATATAGTTTTCTTTCTAATTCTTTTATAGTTCAAAATGAAAAATAAGAAAAATTTTCACTTCTTCAGGATAAGCTTATTCATTTGAATCTCCAGAAATTGATACAATACATAAAAGGTATTAAGAAGCAGAGATATCACTTTGCTAAGAAAGGTCTGTATATTCCAAACAAAGAAGTGATGGCTTCAAACTGTGGTGCTGGAGAAGACTCTTGAGAGTCTGTTGGACTGCCAGGAGATCAAACCAGTCAATCCTAAAAGAAATCAACGCTGAAAATTCACTGGAAGGACTGGTGCTGAAGCTGAATCTCCAATACTTTGGCCACCTGATGCAAAGAGCCGACTCATTGGAAAAAACCCTGAAGCTGGGGAAGACTGAGGGTAAGAAAGAAGGGGGTGAGAGAGGATGAGATGGTTGGATGGCATCACTGACTCAGTGGACATGAGTTTGAGCAAACTCTGGGAGATAGTGAAGGACCGGGAAGCCTGGCCTGCTGCAGTTCATGCAGTTACAAAGAGTTGGACATGACTTAGCAACTGAACAACAACAACATTCAATAAGTATTACTGGAATGACTATTGAATACAAGTGTCTTTGAATGCTTTTATAAGTTACTATATTGTGATTACTATAAAGTAGAAATAGGTAGGTGTTAGAACTCATTGAGGAATGTCAACACTGGCATCAACAAAACTTGGGAATAGTTTATTGACTCAGGTTTTTAAATATTCTTAAAATTATTTAGATAATTGGAAAGTCATGGAAAAACATAATTCAAAAAATAAACCAAAGTTGAGGGCAATTTTTCTTCAAATGTAGTTTTAGACTGTTTCTAATTGCAGTTTTATCTTCAGTTCAGTTCAGTTCAGTTCAGTCGCTCAGTCGTGTCCGACTCTCCGCGACCCCATGAATCACAGCACGCCAGGCCTCCCTGTTCATCACCAACTCCCGGAGTTCACCCAAACTCATGTCCACAGAGTCAGTGATGCCATCCAGCCATCTCATTCTCGGTCGTCCCCTTCTCCTCCCACCCCCAATCTTTCCCAGCATCAGAGTCTTTTCCAGTGAGTCAACTTGACGCATGAGGTGGCCAAAGTATTGCAGTTTCAGCTTCAGCATCAGTCCCTCCAATGAACATCCAGGATCGATCTCCCTTAGAATGGACTGGTTGGATCTCTTGCGGTAGAAGGGACTCTCAAGAGTCTTCTCCAACACCACAGTTCAAAAGCATCAATTCTTCGGCTATCAGCTTTCTTCACAGTCCAACTCTCACATCCATACATGACCACGGGAAATACCATAGCCTTGACTAGACGGACCTTGGTTGGCAAAGTAATGTCTCTGCTTTTTAATATGTTATCAAGGTTGGTCATAACTTTCTTTCCAAGGAGTAAGCATCTTTTAATTTCACGGCTGCAATCAGCATCCATAGTGATTTTGGAGCCCCCAAAAATAAAGTCTGACACGGTTTCCACTGTTTTCCCATCTATTTCCCATGAAGTGATGGGACCAGATGCCATGATCTTTGTTTTCTGAATGTTGAGCGTCAAGCCAACATTTTCACTCTCCTCTTTCACTTTCATCAAGAGGCTTTTGAGTTCCTCTTCACTTTCTGCCATAAGGGTAGTGTCATCTGCATATCTGAGGTTATTGATATTTCTCCCAGTAATCTTGATTCAAACTTGTGCTTCTTCCAGCCCAGCGTTCCTCATGATGTACTCTGCATATAAGTTAAATAAGCAAGGTGACAATATACAGTCTTGACGTACTCCTTTTCCTATTTGGAACCAGTCAGTTTTTCCATGTACAGTCCTGACTGTTGCTTCCTGACCTGCATGTACAGTTCTGACTGTTGCTTCCTGACCTGCATTCTCAAGAGGCAGGTCAGGTGGTCTGAGATTCCCATCTCTTTCAGAATGTTCCACAGTTTATTGTGATCCACACAGTCAAAGGCTTTGGCATAGTCAATGAAGCAGAATTAGATGCTCTTCTGGAATTCTCTTGCTTTCTCCATGATCCAGCGGATGTTGGCAATTTGATCTCTGGTGCCTCTGCCTTTTCTAAAACCTGCTTGAACATCTGGGAGTTCACAATTCACATATTGCTGAAGCCTGGCTTGGAGAATTTTGAGCATGACTTTACTAGCGTGTGAAATGAGTGCAACTGTGCGGTAGTTTGAGGATTCTTTGGCATTGCCTTTCTTTGGGATTGGAATGAAGACTGACCTCTTCCAGTCCTGTGGCCACTGCTGAGTTTTCCAAATTTGCTGGCATATTGAGTGCAGCACTTTCACAGCATCATCTTTCAAGATTTGAAACAGCTCAACTGGAATTCCATCACCTCCACTAGCTTTGTTCGTAGTGATGCTTTCTAAGGCCCACTTGACTTCACATTCCAAGAGTCTGGCTCTAGGTCAGTGATCACGTTATTGTGACTATCTTGGTTGTGAAGATCTTTTTTGTACAGTTCTTCTGTGTATTCTTGCCACCTCTTCTTAATATCTTCTGCTTCTTTTAGGTCCATACTATTTCTGTCCTTTATCGAGCCCATCTTTGCATGAAATGTTCCCTTGGAATCTCTAATTTTCTCGAAGAGATCTCTTGTTTTCCCTATGCTGTTGTTTTCCTCTATTTCTTTGCATTGATCACTGAGGAAGGCTTTCTTATCTCTCCTTGCTATTCTTTGGAACTCTGCATTCAGATGCTTATATCTTTCCTTTTCTCCTTTGCTTTTTGCTTCTCTTCTTTTCACAGCTATTTGTAAGGCCTCCTCAGACAGCCATTTTACTTTTTTTGCATTTCTTTTCCATGGGGATGGTCTTGGTCCCTGTCTCCTGTACAATGTCACAAACCTCCGTCCAGAGTTCATCAGGCACTCTATCTATCAGATCTAGTCCCTTAAATCTATTCCTCACTTCCACTGTATAATCATAAGGGATTTGATTTAGGTCATACCTGAATGGTCTAGCAGTTTTCCCTACTTTCTTCAATTTCAGTCTGAATTTGGCAATAAGGAGTTCATGATCTGAGCCACGGTCAGCTCCTGGTCTTATTTTTGCTAACTGTATACAGCTTCTCCATCTTTGGCTGCAAAGAATATAATCAATCTGATTTCGGTGTTGACCATCTGGTGATGTCCATGTGTAGAGTCTTCTCTTTTGTTGTTGGAAGAGGGTGTTTGCTATGACCAGTGCGTTCTCTTGGCAAAACTCTATTAGCCTTTGCCCTGCTTCATTCCGTGCTCTAAGGCCAAATTTGCCTGTTACTCCAGGTGTTTCTTGACTTCCTACTTTTGCATTCCAGTCCCCTATAATGAAAAGGACATGTTTTTTGGGTGTTAGTTCTAAAAGGTCTTGTAGGTCTTCATAGAACCGTTCAACTTCGGCTTCTTCAGCATTACTGGTTGGGGCATAGACCTGGATTACTGTAATATTGAATGGTTTGCCTTGAAAATGAACAGAAATCATTCTGTCGTTTATAAGATTGCATCCAAGTACTGCATTTCGGACTCTTTTGTTGACCATGATGGCTACTCCATTTCTTCTAAGGGATTCCTGCCCACAGTAGTAGATATAATGGTCATCCGAGTTAAATTCACCCATTCCAGTCCATTTTAATTCACTGATTCCTAGAATGTCTATGTTCACCTTGCCATCTCCTGTTTGACCACTTCCAATTTGCCTTGATTCATGGACCTAACATTCCAGGTTCCTATGATCAGTTCTGATTAATTATGAGAATGTAGTCAAGAAAGAGAGTAGGCTGGCAAATAAAGGGGCCATGAATCCAGTCAGATGAGGACTGGTAGAAGGTATAGACTCTCAAAGTGTTACCCTTGACCAGCAGTACCATCAACACCAGGTCACTTGGAGATACAAATTAGTGGGTCCCTCCCCAGACCTACAGAACTGCAGCTCTGGAGATAGATCCCTGTAATGCACGTAACAAATCTTCCAGGTGATTTTGAGGAACACTGGCTTAAGGAATTGAAATGGTGATGCCAAGGAAATAAAATTAAGTCAAGAGGAGGTACAACTGAGAAACAATTCTACTAGAGGAACTAGACAAATTCTGAGTAATTCCTGAGAGAATCGTAAGTTACAGTCGTTAGAAGTAACTCTCAGCATGGCCGATTTTGACTCATGATTAAGAAAGTATTTATTGACTCCCATTTGGACAAGTGTGTGCTCAGATGCTCAGTCGTGTCCCACTCTGTGGGACCCCATGGGCTATAGCATGCCAGGCTCCACTGACCATGGGATTTTCCAGGCCAGAACACTGGAGTGGCTTGCCATTTCCTTCTCCAGAGGATCTTCCTGACCCAGGGATTGAACCCTGCGTATCCTGTGTCTCCTACATTGCAGGCATTCTTTTCCTCTAGCACCAACTGGGAAGCATCTGTATAAGGTTCCCTGTTAAGTTCTAGAATGTAAACAAAACAAACAAAAAATTAAGAAATGTATGTTTCTGCCCTTATGGAGCTCTCTGTATTTTGTGAATGAGAAACTAATATTTATCCAAGTTGTATTGGGAAAATTGGGGAGAGATTTTTCTGTCAGATTAAACTGACAGGTGAGACTTCACTAAGGAGGTGGCACTTGAGCTGAGCTTGATGGACTGGCCACAGCAAACTAGAGTAAAATGGATTTCAGTAGAATTAGAGCTGCTGCAAGGTAAAAGTGGGAGACTAGAGAGAAAGAGGGGGAGAGAGAGAATTGCCTAACATGGTTTCAAGTTGCCTTATCACAGGAGGTATCACGAGGAGGCTGAACCTTTGTTTCATATGTTGAAGAAGAAATTCTTGCTTTCAGTTGGGTGATGTACTCAGTGCCATTATGTCACTTCTAAATTCAGATTCTCTGTTTCTATTAGTTCTAAGCAAGAAAGTAAAGCACACTAACATTTACCTTTGAAATCCCTTCTTTAAAATACAGCCTTTTCCCTCTTTAGTCATATTCCGTTTTTCTCACTTTTGCTTTCCTCCTTGTCCAGCTCCCTAACCTCCTTGCTTCTCATTGGCTCAGTCTTCCGTTATCCAGTCTTCTATCACTGACAGCCATTTCTAGGGACTGATAGTTGATGTAATGGTGGAACATGATGCCTTACTTCATCCCCTTCTGATAGTGTCATTTGGCAGTGACTCTTCAACAAGGAAACATTCTTAATGCAAAATTTTGCAGTTTATGGGAAATACCTGAAACAGTCTGGCAAGTATGTGCTAGATGATTTTACCTAGTGGTTTTAACTGAATGCTCCTTAACCAACCAGTCTTCCTTCTAACTCAGTTCAGTTCAGTCGCTCAGTCGTGTCCGACTCTCCGCGACCCCATGAATTACAGCACGCCAGGCCTCCCTGTGCATCACCAACTCCCGGAGTTCACTCAAACTCATGTCCACAGAGTCAGTGATGCCATCCAGCCATCTCATTCTCTGTCGTCCCCTTCTCCTCCCGCCCCCAACCTTTCCCAGCATCAGAGTCTTTTCCAGTGAGTCAACTTGACGCATGAGGTGGCCAAAGTATTGCAGCTTCAGCTTTAGCATCAGTCCCTCCAATGAACATCCAGGATTGATCTCCTTTAGAATGGACTGGTTGGATCTCCTTGCAGTATAAGGGACTCTCAAGAGTCTTCTCCAACACCACAGTTCAAAAGCATCGATTCTTCGGCGATCAGCCTTCCTCACAGTCCAACTCTCACATCCATACATGACCACGGGAAAAACCATTGCCTTGACTAGACGGACCTTGGTTGGCAAAGTAATGTCTCTGCTTTTTAATATACTATCAAGGTTGGTCATAACTTTCCTTCCAAGGAGCAAGCGTCTTTTAATTTCATGGCTGCAATCAGCATCTGCAGTAGTTCACCATTATTGCAAAAAATGTGTAATTGAAAACAGTTTTAGAAATTATTAGAAGTGGAGTAAAAGTTACCAGATTCCTCACCCTGTTGTGTGGACGCCGAGAGAGACACTTCTGTAATGTGATTCCATTTGGGCAGACAGGAGGACAGATGTACTAAAACTGGATTAAAAAGTTTGGTAACTTGCTGACATTATTATTATTTTTCCTGATCCAGACATAACAGTCAATTTGAAATTGATAACAAAGTTCTAAGAAAGTAGCAATGACACCACGACGCCAGTGTGCGCTCAAGAAACAAAACTGTACATTTCATAGGTTACTGGGAACTGTAACCTGTCTGCTCCTTTTTAACAATCCCTTCTCAGACACCAGAATCCAGATTTGTTTTAAAAGCTGAAATATCCTTGACTTAAACACACATACGCACATACACTTTTGTGGTCTTTTTGAGAGCCAGGACTCGTTCCCTTCTTTTCTGTTGCACTCATTGGTTATTCTACTTGTCTGCATTTATGAACTGATTACATGTTGAATTCTCAGATCTAATTCAGCTCTCACAATATTGTGTCCACTCTTGTCCTGCCATGTCCTGGACATGCATTTCAATCTTCCAAGGGTAGGGGTGAAAATGGGGTGATATTTTGTGTGTGAATATGTCTCTAAGTTTGGAGAGATATTTAGAGAGAGAGAACTGGACCTCCAGAATGTTCTAGTGATTACATAAGGACCATGAAGTAAGTCTCTGAGCTTTTCCAAACCTAGAACCTATACAGTAATTGGAAGAAAAGAATTCAAATCCATGTTCAGAAAATTATTTTGCTATATATCATGTCCCCTGGGCAAGTTGCCCAATCTTTCTGAGACTCAGTTTCCATTTCCAGTTTCAGCTTTATCACCTATATTTAGAATCCTAAAGAAATCATGCTAGTTTAATCATACCAGAAAAAATAAGTTTTAGATTTAATCATGTAAGTATAATCCTTTGAGGTGTAAGGCTATGTGAAGAAATCATTAAATTCCTTGGGAAAACATGATGTAACATGGTTCATAGTTAGCTTGTAAAAATCATGGGAAGAAAATTGCTCTTTAGGAAAGCAGTATCCCGAGGGATATATATTAAAGAAATGAGCCAGGTATTCCAGATCTCCACAATATAAATTATAATCAGTAAGAAAAAGTATAATTTTATCCTTCCCTAGAACCATTTTAAGTTAGAACCAATATAGCCATGCAAATTGCTGATGATGAATTTCTTGCTTATTTAATAACATAGAGCAATCCGTCAAGGCTTCACTCAGCAGCCAGATCAAATCACATGCCTTTTCACATACCTATCCTATCATTTGACTCCTTACAAAACCAATTTTAAGAAAAAAGCTCATTGACAGGCACACACAAATTCATATATGTGTGTGTGTATATGTGTACACATGTACATTTATGTGATTTGACTTGAAAGCCAAAAATAAAAACTAGATCTGCCCTAAGTTTGGCTTGAAATAAACTGAAATGATCTTGCCACTATGAAAGTATAAATGTGTCATATACCATAAATTTAAACTCCTTAGCTTTTAAACTCATTAACTTTTAATTAAAAATCAAATTTCTGATTCTTCTAATCTTTTGTAAATACGGATGGACAGGACATTCAAGAAAAGCATAGATGTGCTTAAAACCATTTCCCTAGTATTTTATTTTGCTTTCATTCAAAGATAAATGTTTCAGAATAAAAGCATTCACAAAGAGGCTTGTTCTTAACATTTAAACAACTCAGAGGGGGTTGCAAAATCTGAAGAGACTGCCTCCACAGCAATTTCTGGGCAACCCTTTGCAGACCGTAAACATGTATTGGTATTTCCCACATAACCCAAAGGCTAGTATTTACCATCAGTTAACAAGAAAAGACCCCAAACCACATATTATATTTTATAACTTCTCAATGTTCACTATAAATGAGAAGCAGAGTCCTATTTCATGCAAGATTGGTGTGTGCCCAAGCTCAACCCTTGCCAGAATTTGAAGGCTAGATTGGCTGGTGCACAAATCTGCCTTCTGCTTTCTTTTCTGTTAAATGAAAAATTAAATGAATGGGTGCAATTGTAAATGCTGTCAACAGTATTTGTGCCGTGTTTTTCAGATACAGTAGCACCATCATTTGAGTGATTTATCTTCTAATTATTTGCCAAAATGATGTGATTAAATATCATGCTCCATCATGGGTTTCATGTAAATAGGCTAATTAGCCCCACTCCGGCTCCAAAGGTCACCTTCACAGAGCTTCTGGATTCTGAGGAGAGACCAGTCTTTCCTTTGCCTCTTAATAGAAAAGCTACTTCTTTTTCTTTTATCCTATGTGAGATTTATGGCCTTCACTTCCAGCCCATAGGGTAGAAGATCAGGCTATATGCCTTCATTTATTCTTGAAAATTATTGCACATTCTCCACTCAAACTGCCTTGCCCTTCAAGATGCCATAGGTGGAGTCACATTGCTCTGTATTAACATTTGGAAATGGCTTTTACCTTTTGGGTCATTTTACGGTGTCATTTCTGTGAGTTACTCATTTGGAATTTTACTTAGCTGTATGGATAAAATACTTTCTGCACTGGTACAAAGTAATTATTTTGATTTAGATATAATGAATACATTAAGTTTGCAAAGTTTCTACTCAATTGTTTTTTCCCTTTTACTAAGTGTGTGTGTGGGGGCCGGTGTTGCGTCCCAGGTGGTGCTTGTGGTAAAGAATCTGCCTGCCAGTGCAGGAGCAAGAGACACAAGTTCTATTCCTGGATCAGGAAGATCCCCTGGAGGAGGGCATGGCAACCTACTCCAGTATTCTTGCCTGGAGAATCTCATGGACTGAGGAGCCTGGCAGGCTATGGTCAATAGTGTTGCAAAGAGTCAGACACAACTGAAGTGACTTAGCAAGGATGCACAAGTGTAGTGACAGGGTAGTGATGGTAGAGGAGAATTGACTTGATTCCTTAAAAATGATCCCTATAATACATGACCCTGAGCACTTCAGTGAATTATTTGGAAAGCCATAGGGGAGATCTGTAGAATCAAGCAGGAGAATGTCATGAATAATTAAGGAGGGGGGCTTATACACTACATCAGATTAAATTCTTTAAACCTATCAAATACAAGTTCTCCTTTTAGCTTGTAAACTTCTTTCAAATTAGTTTTTAATTTGCAACATACTCCTATCACGTTTGTTTTTTAAAACAAGCAGGTCAAAAAGACTAAAATTTAGCAAGCTGTATATAAAGGGAAATACAGACACCAGTCTTCCCTAGTTGGATTCTCCCCTCCTTTAACTGTGTGAGTCTTTCAATTCAAAGCAAAGTCAAAGGTTCTTATTAGATATATTTTGACTTTTATTTTACTGCAAGCAGATCGAGCATCTCTGATGTGCTCAAATCAGTAAAATAAAGCTTATCGAAAAGTAAATAATGTAGTTACTTTTATTCTGAATTTGTTTTAATCTAAATTGCCTCCAGCTAAAATTCATCTTATCTTTTTGCACAAAGCCAAATGATCACAGCCCAAATCTCAAGAATCTTTTACGTTTTTATTATTGCTTTTTCTATGTCATCCAGAGGAGGGAAGGTAAGCAAAAGCTCACTTAGTGATTCGAATGTTAAGTTCCTCTGATTTGGAAAGAGCAGAGTAAGCAAAACAATAAAAAAAAGAAAACATCAGTGAAAGCTTTGGGCTTCATCATCCTTTAGAGGGTTTTGAAAGGCAGCAAGACTGATTCCAGTTCAGCAAGAACTTGTTTATTTTGCTTATCTCTGGACAAAACTAATAGTCTTAATGGTTTTCAAGAGCCTTAACTGGTTCTGGGTTGATGTGGCCATTTGCAGATTAATGTGCCTATTTGCAAATGATCATATTTCCACAAATCATTTGTAACATATACACTGTAGGTTGTTACAAGATTTGTAGTCTAGTGAAATAAATACCATCCACTTTTAAATCCTCAGAGCCTAATGTCATAGCACCAAGCAAACATATGTGAATGCCTTTTCAAGTTTTGCTCGCAGTGACAGATATCTCTGTGTACCCATGGGCACTGCAGGTAAAAACTACACACAAATTAAAAAGAACCATAATTCCTTAATTTGATGACATTCAGTTCAATTTGAAATTTCACGAAGTTTAATCAAATGAATATAAAGAAGTGGAAAATACAGTGCTGAGGAAACATTGAATGAACTGGAACGCTTTGTTTACATACAGTTAAACTATCCTGGTGTTTCAGAGGGCTTACTTGGTGGCTCAGACAGTAAAGAATCTGCCTATAATGCAAGAGCCCAGGGTCTGATCCCTGGGTCAGGAAGGTCCTCTGGAAAAGGAAATGGTTACACACTTCAGTATTCTTGCCTAGAGAATTCCATGGACGGAGGAGCCTGGTGGGCTAAATCAATGGGGTTGCAGAGAGTTGAACACAACTGAGCCACTAACACTTTCATTTTCAAACATACATAACTGATGACTTGAAGTGAACTGAAATGAAGTTGTTCAGACTTGAAGAATCCAGTAATTATGTAGTCCTTGGGTCCTACTCCTCTGAAATAGTTAAGACTTCTGCCCTCAATGCAGATATTCAATAAGTAATGTTGTAGACAAGTGATTCAAAATCTTGGCTACAAATGACATTTACTGGAGCAACTTTGGAAAGTCTACTAGTGCCTGAGTTCCATCAGATACACATGAAATATCTGGGCCCTAGAATTTGTTTTTATTAATAAAAGAGGGTTGCTGCTGCTGCTGCTGTGTCACTTCAGTCGTGTCTGACTCTGTGTGACCCCATAGACGGAAGCCCACCAGGCTCCCCCATCCCTGGGATTCTCCAGGCAAGAACACTGGAGTGGGTGGGTTGCCATTTCCTTCTCCAATGCATGAAAGTGAAAAGTGAAAGTGAAGTTGCTCAGTCGTGTCCAACGCTTAGCAACCCCATGGACTGCAGCCCACCAGGCTCCTTCACCCATGGGATTTTCCAGGCAAGAGTACTGGAGTGGGGTGCCATTGCCTTCTCCAGAAAAGAGGGTTAGGTGATTCTAATGTTTGAATTGAGAATCAAAATTTTAGATCAATTGTTCTCAAACATTAATTTATTTTATGTTACTTGGAAGCCTTGTTAACATTATAAACTGTTGGGCCTCAATTCTATAGAGTTTTTGGTTCAGTAAGTCTCTGATGGGATTCAAGAGTCTACAATTTTAATAGGTTCCCAGGTCATGCTAGATGATGCTAATACTGTTGTTCCAGGTATACCATGCTTTGAGAACCACTGTTGTACATAATTCTGACTGAAAAACCACATAATACCTAGACATAGTAATCACATATATTTTGATTGACTGGAAAATAAAAACCAAATTCCTTGCTCCCAGATGTAACAAAATGTTGAAAAGAAAGCTGCTGAAATCTCAAAATGACAGTGGTCAAAGAGACTTGAACTTGAAGAAGACAATTATGAAGTAATTACACAACTCTTAAATCCTTCCCCGCATTGAGAGTAAAAAGGCTGAAAGAAGATTTTAAAATATTTCTTTGGAGAAAGCCATACGATAAGACTTACTCCCCACCTTCAAGGAGAGAGTTAGAGGTAACTGTTCTATTTGGAACATATTTCCTGGTTTGCTCCAGACTGAAGAGTTTCCCAGGACAAGAGAGTTTTAATGCTAAGACCATGGAAGTCCTAAGAAACTAGGATGGTTGGTTACCCTCCTTCTGTGTCCTCATGTCAATCCTAACGAAAGCACTTGTAAGGATAAAGACATATTTGTAGGTGAGACCTACAGATGTCTTGAGTAAGCCTCCAGCCTGACAGATAAGCCAATGGGTAAGTCAAGGGGGAGTTGACAGATTGGGGGTCAGCTTGTATTCCCAGAGTTATGGTTAAGTATGCAGAAGCTTTTCTTGTGGACAAAATATGAGCACATGTGAGAGAGCCAGTGGGAGTCATGTTAGGTACTGACCAAAAGAACTTCCTGAACAGGTGAATGCAGTGGCAAGAAGAGAAGGAATGGCTGGATCTAGGATTGACAGGAGTTGACAATGAGCTCTAGGAAGGTAAATCACTAAGATTAAAGAACTGTAGGTACGAGGAGAAATGGTGGAGAGGAGGAGGAGGCTCTGAGTCACTCATGGAAATTCCCACAAGAGGGAGAGCTTTAGATACCTGCCACACTCAGGGAATGCAAATGCATCTCACCATTTTGAGAATGGCATAGCTCCATTCTTATCCTTCCAGCCCACAGAAGGCCCTAACTGAAGGATGGGAGAAAACATGCTACTTTAAGTCAAATATGGGTTTTGATTATTATATAGAACTGTACATTTATATCACTGAACAGAAAATTCATTTGTGCTCTTAAAGTAAATTTGTCATTTAAGAATAGTTAAAAGTCATGAGACAACCTGAATTATATTCTAAGAACAAAGGAAGAAGTTTTTCCATTTGACTAATTTTAAGGTAAAGTGTAGTAAAAAAGGGCTTTACAGTTTTATTTCACGAGTTCATCTTGTCCAGATTGTATAGATTGTACAAATATACAGTTTTTTTAAGAAAAGGAAAAAAGATGTATAGATATATTGGTTCACTAAATGGAAAGTTAGCATTAGTTCTAGCTAGGTTGAGGAGGATTAAAAAAAGTGGTATTAGTGATTTCCAACTCTTGGTTCTTTTTTTTCCCTCTGATGATGGAATTCTAAGGCATACTATCCCCACCTGAGTTAAGATGTTCAGAAGTTTTAGCTTTAAATCATCTTTGTGAATCAATTCCAGAACTATTCTCAGAGGTCCCTGACTGGTCCAATTTGTTCATTATTATACCAAATATTATTAAACAAATTCAGTGTGTTCAATGGCCAGTCCTGGGTCCCTTAAATTGGGGAAAGGATTTGATCAGCTCTAAATAAGCCATAATAGACAGGGGATTGTTTTAACAGAAGAATGAAGAAGCAAAAGGTTACTGGACAAGCAAAAAAAAATACATTTTCGTTGCAGTCTATACTGTGTTAGTACTTAGTAGTTGCTCAATAAAGTGTTGATAGATAAATTAGTCATCTATAGGCATCTCTTCTTTCCTTATGTGCAGTGAATTGCTCCTAGATCTCTTTAATGAGTAAGTGTGTTTGGATTATAATGTTGAACTTCAGGTTTGTAATTTTTATATCACAAAAACTTTTCAGCTATTAGTATGTAAGATTAAGCAATAGAAGTTTCCCAAAAATGCCTTATAAATCTACTAAAATTCTTAATTTGCTTAGTCTCTTCAGCACATGTTAGTTGCGTTCTTTTCATATGCAATTAATGTTACATTTCTGTTAAATGTAGCATTAAATATATATACATATATATATATATAATTACATTAAAGACAGAACTTTTCAGACCTTCAGATCTAGGAAGAGAATGGGAAAGAAGAGTGGTGATTTCCTAAATTATGGTACTTTGTGTAAAAGTGTGACATTACTGAGCACCCATTAATAATAGAAATGACTCAAGAAGAAACTAGAAGGAGTTTGAGCAAGAAACAGTTGTGGCCATTTGGAATTCTTTCAAAAGACATTGATGAGATTTTCTCATTAGCTAGCAAAAATCTCTTTTTATGGATTATATGATTATTCTCTAGTGACTTGATCAGAGCTTGAACATAATTTTGTACTACAGGCAGAGAATCAGGAGCATGTTCTTAAGTAGCCACTCCAAAAATTGGACTAGTGATGTAATTAAAACCTTGACTACTGCTTGAACTAATCTTCTAACTGTGACATTCAAATGAGAAGAATCATCCTTAATTAAGTGTGTGGAGAGGGAGTAAACATTTATTTTGCTCTAGGGAGTGTATGTATGCATGTGTTTTTTCCTGAATTCTGAGCGTGTGCTTGGATCAGATAAGATAGCTAATACTCTGGCCTCCTGATGCAAAGAACTGACTCATTGGAAGAGACCCTGACGCTGGGAAAGATTGAAGGCAGGAGAAGAAGGGGACGACAGAGAATGAGATGGTTGGATGGCATCACTGACTGGATGGACATGAGTTTGAACAAGTTCTGGGAGTTGTTGATGGACAAGGAAGCCTTGTGCACTGCAGTCCATTGGGTTGCAAAGAGCTGGATACAACTGAGCAACAGAACTAAACTGAACTGAATTAATACAATGATAGGTAAAAAGGTAATAATATCATTTAACCTTTGATTATACTTTCAGTAATTGTTTACTAGGGCTTCTATAACAAAATACCACAGGCTGGCTGAGTTAACAGATTTCCCACCCCCCAACCCCCACAGTTCTGGAGTTAAAAAATTAAGATGTTGCAGATTTGGTTTCTTCTGAGGTCTCTCTCCTTCCCTTGCAGGTTGCTGCCTTCTTGCTTTCCTTATATGGTTATTCCTCTATTGTCTCTGTTGTTGTGTCCTAATCTCCTCTTCTTAAAAAGCCACCAATCATACTGAATTTTACCTTAATCACCTGTTCCAAGGTCCTGTCAGCAAACAGACACATTTTGAGATACATATATGAATTTTCAGCTCTATTGCTTTCTAATTTATAAAGAATAAAGCTCTGATGATTTGTAGGAAAAGCTGCTTGTTCTTGCTTCAGAGATGCTATTTGGCAAATTATTCATATTATCTACTTTCTACTGATGAGAAAACTCAGACTTCAGAAGTTGAAAGTCTTATCCTGAGTCACTGGATGGACAGTGAGCTGAACTTGCATTAAAATTTAAGGTTTTCTGTAACTGTACCATCTATTCCATTACCACGACACTTTCTAACTCTTTATTTCAGCTGAAATAAATACAACACTGAAGTGAAAAATGAAGAAGGAAAAAGAGCTGGGTAAGGCAGGATAAATGCTAGCACATGGAAGGTCATTTTGTGTAAGAATGGCACAGAAAATATATGGATATGGCCCAGAAAACAGGGTGCTGACAAAGGAGGAAGTGGCCTTTTCACGTGACTGAGTGTGGAGGCTCCTATCCGTTAGTTCATTAGTCAGTAGGTCCAATGTGGTTCATTTATTCCAACTTTTCAGGCCAAAAAAAAAGCCCAATTTAAAAAGTTGGTCACATCCCAAACCACAACTCTTTCATTGTATCTTTATGATCAGCACCATCTTTTGGTCTAATACATTTAACAATAACGACAACAAAAATAAATATGGAAAGAAGAGAGGTCCTCATCTGCACACAGTTTACATATGAGCTGCTATGTTATTTATAACGCATTTTTAGAGCCTTGCTTAATTGATAAGTTACATCTGTATACTTGCCAAATAAAAATGTAATATCTTGAAAAAGTAGAAATTCAATTTACCTTGTATTGTATGGGAAAGAGGGCTTCCCAGGTGGTGCTAGTGGTAAAAAATCTGCCTGCCAATGGAGAAGATATAAGAGAAATGGGTTCGACCTCTGGGTTGGGAAAATCCCCTGGAGGAGGGCATGGCAACCCACTCCAGTATTCTTGCCTGGAGAATCTCATGGACAGAGGAGCCTGGCAGGCTATGGTCAATAGGGTTGCAAGAGTCAGACATAACTGAAGTGACTTAGCATGCACTCACGCACGTATGGGAAAGAAAGTAGAAACCACCTTAGACTGGGGTTGTTATGAATAACTTTCTGCTTCTGTGTTTTTAATATTAAAATTCCTGAAATTTTGGACACTTGGACTAATCATATATGAAAAAAAGATGAGTCAGACGTGACAAACAATTTTTAAGACAACTCCTTTTTTGTTGTTGTTTTATGAGGGGATAAACTAATCCCCAAAATGGGGGAAATGCTAATATTTTCTCTTTAACTCATCTTTAACTTTTAGAACTATAGCACATTTGTAAGGTGGGATGAAGTCTGGCTTTTAATAAAATATAGTAGCACAAAGCAGGAAATTCATGAGAAATTAAGACACAAAGTCTGAAGCAGGTCAAGGGATAGATAATAGATTGCAAGGTTAGACAATAAATCTTACAGCTTCCAAGCTGGCCGCCAGAAAGGATGTAGCAGGTTATGAAGCAGAGGCCCAGGAGGAACAATATTCCTTGCTGCAATCAAGGAAAGAGAGGATAGTAATTATGTGCATATGTTTGTGTTTTACAGAGTTCTGATATTAATCAGTGTGTATATCTATATATGTAAATACCAGATCAATGAAAACCCCTCCATATGTGTGTATTTAGCTTCATGCACCTCTTTAGTTAGATTTATAGATAAATGTACACAGAAAAGCTAATTGAATATGAATGAGAATCTAGGTTAAAGTAACATGGATCAAAAACTGGCTGCCACAGATTTGGAACTCAAGCACTCAATGCCTACAAGTTGTAGGGTTTTTCTCACTATATTATTGAAATTGGGAGTTGGTCCAAAGCGTAAACAATAAAGGACTGAATTACTGCAACATGATCTAGTTGGAGACACTCAGAAGGCCACCCAGAAGCTCTTGTTGATGTAGGAATCAGTCCCCTAAGGAGCCCAACAACTCCCAAATGGCTCTTGTGGACAGGGTGACTCCCAGAACCTCCTTCTTTTTCCTCAGGACTATTTGAGGTTTGGAATCCAGCACCAGAGAACCCATGCTGGGTAATGTGCTGAAATAGATCTCTGGGAATATAAAGAGAATGGAGTAAATGAACTCATGTATCTTATATTCTCATCCTCACGAATCCTTGTGTTATACCCTCCTTCCTTGAGAGTACACTTTGGTGATCTGATGTCTAAATTTCTTTCTTTTAGGAATGAGATTGTCTTCTTTGTTTCTCCCTCTCTCTCCCTCATACACATTTTTTTGCACTGATCAAATTCCTAAATGAGACTATAACGTGGAACACTCTCAAAAGAGATCTTTCTTAGCAACCATTCCTACATTAGAACCACATGAAATAACATCTGTGCACAGAAGATGAAGACCAGTCTGTAGAATGTGGAGGATTTTGAGTAGCTGAGTTCATTTACTGACTGGTTGAGATGATTTAGCGATATCATTGCACCTTGAAAGCAGCTTCTCTGGGCTTATTTTATGTGGTTGAGCTCATTAGTTTTGTCAGTTACTTTGGAGGTATGTGCACAAAACCTGTTTTATATTGTGGGGAGGCCTCAGGAAATAGTCCTTTGCAACTCTTATTCAAAACACGATTTTGAAAATGTAACAGAAAATGTGTGCTGTATTTACTTAACATGATTGTGATTGGTCTAAAAATACACACAGAGTTTTGTAAGTGCATTTTTTCTTACAGTTTAATGTAACTGACAATGCAAAATGGTTTCTATATCTCTGTTTCTACCCTTCTCCCATCCTTTACATATCATCAGGATTTGATTCAATGATTCAGAGGAAATGCAAACTTTGTTAGTTTATATAATAAGGTTTTATTTTGGATCCAGTGGATTTTTATCCAATGGATTTTAAAATATTCAACTATTTAAACATTTTTTAACATAATCAGCAACATGATATTTTGGTGATTTAAACAATTTACTTGCTAAAGCTATAAAAATTCCTTGGTGATGTAGCTATTACTCTTGATAAATATGACTTAGCTAATAGCACACCTTCACCTTTTCAAGGATCCAACATGAACTCTTTCTATTAAAAAAGGGAGTAGAGTATTATGGAAAGAACCAAGGTTTTGAAACTCTATGGAATAGCAGTCCTGAAAAACATTTATTAGCTTTATTTGGCTGTCATTTCCTGATTGGGAGAAATACAGATACTTTGAATTGTTTTTAAAG
Source organism: Moschus berezovskii (assembly GCF_049115385.1). Taxonomy (NCBI): domain Eukaryota; kingdom Metazoa; phylum Chordata; class Mammalia; order Artiodactyla; family Moschidae; genus Moschus; species Moschus berezovskii. The sequence goes on along the minus strand of NC_142464.1, from coordinate 47,738,852 downwards.
ATTAGAAATGATATATGTAAAGTGTCTGATACAGTACCTGGATCACAGTCTTTGAACTTGTAGATTCTCAGTGAAAGGTAGTATTCATTAATTATTATTTTCCACCAAGTTTTCTTTATATTTTCTAGATATATATCCATAGAAAATTTGCATTCACTGATTCATATGAGGGCATATGCAAATAATGCTCATATATCTGTTTTTTAAAGACAACTCTAGTGATATATCTTTGATATAAAATTTGTATACATCTAAGGTGTTCATTGGAAAGACTGATGCTAAAGCTGAAACTGTAATACTTTGGCCACCTCATGCGACGAGTTGACTCACTGGAAAAGACTCTGATGCTAGGAAAGGTTGGGGGCGGGAGGAGACGGGGACGACAGAGAATGAGATGGCTGGATGGCATCACCGACTCTGTGGACATGAGTTTGAGTGAGCTCCAGGAATGGACAGGGAGGCCTGGCGTGCTGTGATTCATGGGGTCGCGGAGAGTCTGACACGACTGAGCGACTGAACTGAACTGAACTGAACTGAAGGTGTATAACCTGACATTTTGAGGTATGTATGGCTCGTGAAACAATCACCCCAATCAGGTTAAATAACGTATCCATTACCTCTACATAGTTATTGTGTGTGTTTGTGCGTGAAAGTGAGATAGAAGATTTAGGATCTAGCCTCTCAACAAATTTCAAACATACAATACAGCACTGTTAACTATTGTCATCATGTTATACATTAGATCCCCAGAACTTATTCATCTCATAACTAAAAGATGGTACTCTTTGATCAACATTTCCTTAATTCCTATCCCCCTGTCCTTGGAACCCACTCTTCTACTCTCTGTTTCTCTGAGTTCAACATTTTTAGGTTTCCTCATATAAGTGAGATCACACTGATCTGTCTTTCTGTGTCTGAATTATTTCACTAGCAGGATGTCCTCCATATTTATTCATGTTGTTACAAACGTCAGTCTTTCCTTCTTTATTGTGACTGAATAATATCCCATTGTCTGTGTGGACAGTATTTTCTTTACCCTTCATCTGTTAACAGCCATCAGTTTCCATACCTTGTTATTGTGAATAATGTTGAATGACCATGGGAGTGCAGATATGTCTTCCAGTTCAGGATTTCAGTTTTTTCGGATACACAGCCAGAAGGACTCTTATCTGTTCTCAGCGGCCATTTGCTGTCTCCTTCATGACTGAAGAAGCTAGAGGTCACTAGCTTGCAAAATCCATTTGCCAAATGGGTTATTACCCTCCTTCCATAGGGCTGCTGGCTCCATCTTGAGAACAGCAAAGGGAGATTACAGGAGAAACCAGTGGAGGACAGAGGCAACCATTACGTGTACAGGAAGCAGCTTTAACTCTCTAGGATGATTTAAAAAATCTCAAGTCACGTCAAAGGAAACAAAGAAAAAATGGTTTAAAAAGGTGTCAGAAATAGTATTTAAACATTGATAAGGTTGATTGATTATTATTTTCTTTTATACACGGCACATTTTGTGAGCACATCTAATGAGCATTTATTGACTCACATTCTCCATTCATTATCAGGATTTATTGACCCTAGAAATTAATATTGACTGGGGCAAAACAGCCACTGACTTCCCTTGCAGGTCAATAAATCTGGCAATGGAGGAACACCCAGCCAGGATATTTTTTCTTAGTGTTGTTTTTTCCTTTGCCCTAGAAAGAATGTCAGTGCAGCTGCTGGCTTCCAGTGGGCCTATCGTGTTTGTAAAAAATTTAGCAGTGGGCCATTTAGAGTCTGTTTTCAATTTACATTGTGCACTAATAGACCTGAATATAAAATTTCCTTCAGATGCATTAATATATGTAGGTATAATGAAGCCAAAGCATTTTTACGTAGTTGAATTTCATAAATAATGCCAGAAGAAAGAAACAGAAAAAGCAATAAATTTAATACGTTTGACAATAACCTACAAATTTTAAATAATTTAATTATGCATCTCAAAAGATATGGCTGGGATCTAGTCAAATCATCCCATCTTTAGGGATTTTAATTCTTTCTTCTGCAAAATGAAATATTTGAATTTGTCTTTGAGATTTCTCTCAGCTGTAAGATCAAGAAACTATAGATGCTTTTCAAAAGCTAGAATTTGTACAGATGGGTTGTTCTTTCCAACCGAACCCCATGAAAAAACCATTTAAGATTTGGGAAGAAGAAGTTACAAAGAAGTAGGACACATCATTATATATACATGTTATTCTGAACCATTTGCTTTGTATAAAAATGAAGATCAGGCAGCTTCTTGATTTAAAGAAAGAATGTAGAAGTGGTAAAGCATAGGATCTGGAGTTTAATGATCTGGTTTTGAAGCCTAGATCTGTTCTGAGTACATGAGTTTGAATGTGTGCATATATGTGTGAGTTAAATTAAAATAAATGAGCACTTCTGTGTATGAATCATTTCTGAAGTACTAAGCACAATACATTGCAAAGTCACGTGTTTTTCATTGACAGAGTTGACATTCAAAGAAATTGAGTTGCCTGCCCAAGTGAGCCTCTGGGCTGTCCTTTGGATCCATCTCTGCCAGCTTGACCTCAAAGTATTGCTCTGGGAGGCCATGCAGCTTTCCTGAGCTCCTGCTCTTTCTGTTGCAAAGTGAACAGCCCCATCTCAGGGAGAGAAAAACCTAGGAGACTGCATCACTGGTAGAGTTCAACATAAATGTCAATTGTGACTAATGATTACAGTGATGATCATCTTATCTTAGAGGCTATCATTTGGAAATTATTTCCTGATAAAAGGTCGTCATGAGTAACACAGAACTTAATATTGTAAGTAAATCTAGCATTCAAGCAGATCTTTGCAAAATGCTGAGGAAATCCCTCTGGCAAAAAATGTTAAGTGTGTGGAATGTACATATATGGACCTTTTGCTTTTTCCACCACTTAGTGTTACCCATTTTCTGCACTCATATGGATGTTCAGGTCTTTTTAGCCCCCAGATCACTCTAACGCCTACCTTGGTATATATTTACAACAAAAGGAGGGCCGCAGACTAGGGAGTTCAGGGTATGGGTTTTGCATTCAGAAAGACATGGGTTTTAATCCCAACTTTGCTGCTTATCGGTTGTTAAATTTTAAGAAATAGTATTCTAAAGTATCAATCTCCTTCCTTCAAAAATGTGGATAATATTAGGACTGACCACATATAATCTTTGAGAGAATAAATTCAACAGGGACATGTGAAGCACAATGAGCATTGCTTAATTCACCCACGTTCCCAAGGAATGTTGGTTACTATTAATAACAGCTTAAAGATGTCTTCGAACCTTTTTAAGAAGGATCAGTGGCCTCCACAAGTGATCAGATTCAAGGGTAGAGGCAGAGTCGAGTTAGGTTATATTACAAACAGAAAAGCCTTTCTTTCCCTGTGATTGTTCCTTGCAGACATTTATCCTGCCTAGAGGCAATGCCTGTCCTGGTCATGAGTTCTCTTATGTACTGGTAAAAATAAAAAGGTACACGTATAAATGAGAATTGAACCCTCTGTCTGGCCATATCATTTTTGCAAAATTACTTATTTTGAGATCTTTTCTATAACGAGAATGTTCTTTGAGGTCTCTGGCAATGCTTTGACTCTGGGAATCTTTGCCTTTAAAATAGTCAGGCTGTTTATTGAGGCATCATGACTCGGAAGGCATGAGATAGAGGAAATGAACATCAGTCTGGGATGTCTGGTGCTGGTCTTAGCTCTATGAATAAGCTTATGGGGACAAGGGTAAAGGATTTATCTAGCAAGAGCCTCATTTTCTATACCTATGAATTGAGCAATGGTGATCTTTCCCAAGAGTGTTTTTGAGAGTAGAATGATATCTTAACCATAGGTCCATGTAGGGGCTTGTCTTCTTTCTCCCACCCCCCTTTTATTCACTTGCTGTCTTTGTCTTTCCTTTTATTCATTCTTTCCCTGCCAAGTCCCAGATGTTCCCAGACTCTTAGCTTCCCCTGCTGGAACGTCTCCAAACATGCTTGCTTTCTAGAGGAGCCTTATCACAGAATTATATAACTGCTTATTTAATTGCCTGGTCTCTTCTAAGTTTCACTAGGGCAAGGTTTCTGTTTCAATTGCTAAATTTTAAATGACCTTCGTTCACCACATTGCCGGACACATGGTACACACTCAGCTGCTATTTGTTAGGCCAAGCTGTGATGGGAACTGGGGAAAAAATAATGAGAAAGACCTGGTGACCAGTCTCTGCTGCTGCTAAGTCACTTCAGTCGTGTCCGACTCTGTGTGACCCCATAGACAGAAGCCCACCAGGCTCCCCCGTCCCTGGGATTCTCCAGGCAAGAACACTGGAGTGGGTTGCCATTTCCTTCTCCAATGTGTGGAAGTGAAAAGTGAAAGTGAAGTCTCTCAGTCGTGTCCGACCCTTAGTGACCCCACGGACTGCAGCCCACCAAGCTGCTCCATCCATGGGATTTTCTAGGCAAGAGTACTGGAGTGGCTTGCCATTGCCTTTTCCGGACCAGTCTCTAAGAACTCACATTTGCTGCCTACAGATGACTTATTGAGTGACTCTTTACTCAATCAGTCATTTATTCCACAACTATTAATGAGTATCAACTACATGGCAGGGGCCATACAGAAATAAAGGGATGGGACAATATGTATGTTACCTTTGCTCTCAGTGACTTATATTCTAGTGAACAGGGACTGTGAACACAAAAATGAATGAACAAAATGACTCCAGACAATTGCTCTGAAGATGCCATAATAGAAAGAGAGCTTGGACAATGAAGGCCATGAAGGGTTACCTCAGGTCTTGCACTTCGGGAAAGGCCTTCTGTGGAGATAATATTTGAACTGAGGAGTGATAACATGGTGGGGCAGCAGAGAAAGTTATAAGGGGAATACAATCCTGGCAGGGGGAAGAGCACATAAGAGTCTTATGTTTGGAGGAAGTTTGGGTTGGATGAGGGAAGAAGAATGAGTCCTGTGTGTGGGGGTGTGGTACTGGGATAAGTTGTGGAAGGTGAGCTCCAACAGGCAGACAAAAGCTTTATAAGTTACAGCCCAGATATGTTACAGATCTCCTCATCTGGTCTTGTCAAGGTTAATTTTGTGCTCAGTGAAATCACTGGGAACAGGTTCTACAAGCAGCCAGCTCAATAATTCACAGTTAGTGTGAGCTGAAGAAAAGTTTAAATTCATGAGACCTCTGCAAAACAAAAATATCAGCCAACCAACCAGTGGACAATGATTCTCCACCGAAAGAAAAAAAAACCCACAGAAACAAAACTTGTGGTTCTTGAAGCAACAAAAAAAAAAAAGAAAGAAAGAAAACATGAAAGTATGGAGGAGAGTCCATTTCTATCAACTGATTTGTTTTAATGAAAAGAAACCTTTTGTAAACGCCTGTTTTCCACACAGCTGGATATCTCATGTTAAAATGAAGGCTGGCTGAGAACAAGAGAATATCAGTCTTCAGCAGACTATCCCAGAAAATGTCCTTTGCTCTTCACTCCTGGGAAATGATGGACGGACACAGATAAGAAAGGGCTGGTAGTCTATGGTCCATCATTTTGTAGAAGAAATAGTTCCTGTAGGGTTTTCTTAGCCAAGAAATCTAGAAATTGAAGGAAGCACATTTTCCCCTGCTGTTTTGTTTATAAACACATCTCTCTCTCTTTTCAAAAAATTTAAATAAACGTGTTCTTTTTTCCAGAAAGAAAAAAATGCTGGTGCTGACACCTTGCTCCCTCATTCCTTTCCCAGTAACCTCCACATTTTTCGCTGATGTTGTCATTAGGGAATGCCAGGGAAAAAGCTGAGTGCTTTCTGTGAAAATTGTTTCACTAAGGGAAGCAAGACAGCTAAGTGATAAGATAATTTAAATGGCAGCAGGAAAGACACTTAATATGGCTGAGGGTATAAATGACAGAAAGAACAGAAATGAGAGGTTTTGAAGATGTGAAGTAGGCATCAGCCCAGGAGGCCGTGGGAAAGGGCACCCAGAATATGATGTTATTTTGCATTTTTCTGTCTATCAGAACAGGAACTTCTCAGTCTTGGAAACAGAAAAGACAGCTATTGAGAATTAATCTTTCAAATAAAAAAAGAATATAAAATGAATCCTGAAAGGGCAGGAGGAAAAAAAATCTTTGGGTCCCTCTTCTGGGTCAGACACTGTGTACTGCATTTTTCTGGCATTATATATTCCTCTCTCAACTCAATAAGGCAGGGGTCCTCACTCCATGTTAGTGAAGGAAGAAATTTGAGCTCAAAGAATATAAGAAAGTCACTCAAACATCATCCTGATAGTTTCCTGATAGCTTTGGTTACAGCTAGAAATTTTTTTCTATTATACTTGGTCTTTTTTAAAAATTGGGTGTAGTTGCTTTACAAGGTTGTGTTAGTTTCTGCTGTACAGCAAAGTGAATCAACTATATGTACACATGTATCCCCTCTTTTCTTTATTTCTTTCCCATTTAGGTCATAGAGCATTAAGTAGAGTTCCCTGTGCTATACAGATTGTTCACATTATTTATATATTTTATACATACTAGTGCGTATACGTCAAATTCCCAATTCAATCCACCCCCATCCTCCACTTTCTTGATATCCATATATTTGTTCTCTACATCTGTGTCTCTGTTTCTGCCTTGCAAATGGTTCATCTAGATTTTTCTGGATTCCACATATATGAATCAGTATATTATACTTGTTTTTCTCTTTCTGACTTACATCACTCTGTATGATAGGTTCTAGGTTAGAGCTAGGTTTTTTGACTTAGATTTCCAGGCCATCATTAGGTGCTGTTGTCATTTTTCTAAAATACAGTAATGTAGGGAGCTAATACTAGCAATATGTAACAATAATGAACTGATGGTTACCTTTTTTAAGAAAAAAATCTAAGAGAATATATATTGGTATGCTTTTTATGGAGTGTAAATATTTATTTGTTACATCAATTGGCTTAAAATGCATGAAAGAATACAAATGCAAAATATAGAAATGACAAAAGGCAGTGCGTCAACTTATCATGAAATACTTTGTAAGTTTGGAATAAAATGCAATAATTATATATTAATATTTTCCAAAAGTGATTCACTGACCAAAAAATGATCTTAAAATAATGTACATATTTAAGTAGATATCCTACCACCACTGCCACACATGAATCATTTAAATAATCATTAAAAAAGTGGTTGCCCATATGTTGCTTTTTGTTTGCTCTTGACTGAATCAGACTGAAAAAGTACTGATCCCTGAGACCGGATATCCCAGGCTCCTCTGTCAGCTAGTTTCCCGTTGGCTGTCAGGGCCTGGGAGCAGACTGGAGAGAGGAAGAGGGCAGCCAAGATGTTTCTCCCTTTCTTTCTTACCTCAGGCGTCCCCTGAAGCCCCAACAGCATTTCCTCAATGGTGCACATTCTCCCAGGCAGGCCTACCTGGTCTGACTTTCTCCAGTTCTAGAAATGCTACCACCTTCCTCTGTCCTCTGGCCCAGAGAGTGGGATTTCTTGCTGACCTAGCAAAGGTCTCAGTGGCCATAACCCCCCGTTTGACTTCACAGCTCTGTCATCCTGGTGTACCAGTCGCTCACCACTTTGACAAGCCCGAATGGTCTCTCTGTGCTGATTAGACTGCAGCCACCACAGCTGGAAATGGAACACCATTTGGCAAAACTGCCCACCTCCTCCTTTGCCCGGTCTCCCCCTGGCCTTTCCTTCTTGGTCTTATCTGAATCTTCTTCCCAGAAGAGGTCTAAAACGTGGCCCAATAGGTTAACAGAAATGACTGAGAATTTTCCTTAGAATGTTTTCTCTAGAGTGAATCTACATTTAATCCAGTTTAGTACTCTTGCCTAGAAAATCCCATGGACGGAGGAGCCTGGTAGGCTGCAGTCCATGGGGTCGCGAAGAGTCGGACATGACTGAGCGAATATCCTTTCACTTTCACACATTGGAGAAGGAAATGGCAACCCACTCCAGTGTTCTTGCCTGGAGAATCCCAGGGACGGGGGAGCCTGGTGGGCTGCCGTCTATGGGGTCACACAGAGTTGGACACGACTGAAGTGACTTAGCAGCAGCAGCAGCACCTTAAATGTAGTGATAAAGCACATTGCTGGCACTAATTAGTGGTAGAAAAAGCTGTTTACATTAAATTGTACCTTGTCTTGACCCTAAGCGTGGCATTAACTAGGAAGCAACTGACTTAGATATAGGTCCATCTTTGATCCAAACTTCAAGTTAATTAATGAAATGATGAATAAAAAAGAAGAGAACATGGGGGTATAAATACAAATTATGTAAATATGAACATTTATGGAAGCATGTGTTATGCATGGAATACTATGCTAATTGAGTTTCATGCATTATTTCATTTAATTGTCACAGTAATCTAGCAAGATAAATATGATTCCTAATTTGAGATGAAAAAAATGAGGTTCAAAACAGTTAAGTAATATGTCAAGGTCAGAGTTAGCAAACTCAAGTCAAGATTTCGGGCCAAATTTTCTTTTTCTGCCCATGTTATTTCAGTTTTTCCAAGTACATGATGAGCTGGAGAGATTAAAAAACCATTGGGCCATGCACTGGATTGAAACCAAAGAGGAAGTATTTCATTTGTCCCCAGAATGCTTAGAGTTTTTGGAGCCAATATTTAAAAATTGAAAAAGTGGGAGATCAAGCACAAATAGGCTGCATCCAGCAAGACATATGGGCCTCTGGCTTGTGGAGAGGCCCAGGCTTTCATTTTTACAATCTTCCTTATATTTCTTTCATGGCTTCTCAGCATTTTTCTTCACATATCTGCTTCACTAGTTCATGCTATCTACTTGCTCTTGTATGCATTTAAGATCCCTGCTGAAATGTTTATGACTAGCATTAGTTTCTGGAAAACTGGGGTTCTAGTTCCATTTCTGTGAGCAGAGAATAGGAGTAACAGACAGCCTTGAGTGGAATATCATGGTTTGAATCTCAGTTGTGTGATGGTTTAGTTGCATGACCTTGGGCAAACGAATTATCCTTTTATTGTCTCAAGTCTTCCATTTATTAAATGAGTATATCATTAGGGCTAATCACATAATGTTATTATGAAGATAAATGAGTCATTATTTACAAAGAACAAATAACAGTGCCTATCTCCTAATACATACATATATACATGTATCCTTTTGCCAACAAAGGTCTGTATAGTCAAAGTTATGGTTTTTCCAGTAGTCATGTATGAATGTGAGAGCTGGACCATAAGAAAAGCTGAGTACTGAAGAACTGATGCTTTCCAACTGTGGTGCTGGAGAAGACTCTTGAGACTCCCTTGGACTGCAAGGGAATCCTAAAGGAAATCAACCCTGACTATTCATTGGAGGGACTGATGCTGCAGCTGAAACTTTGGCCACCTGATGCAAAGAGCCGATTCATCGGAAAAGACCCTGATGCTAGGAAAAATTGAGGGCAAGAGGAGAAGGGGGCAAGAGAGAATGAGATGGTTGGATGGCATCACTGACTCAATGGACATGAGTTTGAGTAAACTCAGGGAGATAGTGATGGACAGAAAATCCTGGCTGCTGTAGTCCATGGGGTCACAAAGATTTGGACACGACTTAGTGACTGAACAACAACAACATTGGATATAAGAGATACACATTCACAAGCATATTTTTAAAAAATAATTACCTGAAAGTCAGTGTGTCTTAATGAAAAACAATTCAAGAAGGAGTCAGAAAAATGAGAAAAATAAAAGATTTGACATTTTGGGTTCTCTGTTACTGTATTGGCATCAGCAGCGATTCTATGGCAGTGAGAACAGAATCTGATAATATGTACAGAATTCTTCAGCCTTGAGGTGAGCACATAAATGCACAGGGGTATTTCAGTTTTAGATGTCAGACCAATCAGCTTATATACATTGAGACTTTGTCTTTTACAATGATAGGTTCTGGATGGGGAGATTAAGAAGTATAGATCATGCTCTTCACTGTGTAATAGCTTACAATTCATTACAGTTATAGTAATTCTGTATAATTCTAGCATATAACATCTTCTTCCATATTGAGGCAAAAATACCTTGATAAAACACAAATGAAACCCTATGATATTTCTTTCTAAATCCTTCAGTTACTTCATTTTATTCAGAATAGTGTTCTACAACGTACTTTTTTCTTTGGAAAAAAAAATGTAGGCATGCTGTTTTACACTTAATAAATATAGTGGCAGAAAAAATAAAATCTAAGCATTGCCATTTTAAAAAGATTCATGTTTTTAAATAACTGTAACCTTAATAAAAACTTTGACTCCTTATGGCCTGGTCTCTGCATGCAGTGAAGGTCAAAGGATACCAATCTGAACACTTTATTAGCAATTTTAAATGAATCTGTCCTATTCTCTTTTCTGCCTTTGGGTCATTTCTCTATCTACCATTTCTTTGTAGTCTACCTTAAAAAAAAAGAAGTAGCTCTTTAGCAAAGAGCTACTGAAGGCTACTTGACATTTGTTTTTCTAGCCCAAACAGTGAGAAAGATTCAGTATCTAGGTCACTGTCAACTGTTAAGCTTGATGCTTTATTTTCAGTGATAAAAGGTCAGATTCCTAAGTGTACATCTTTGATGAAAATATCACGATCATCATAATAGTTATCATCACCACAAATATCAACCTCTTTTTCATCATCATCAGCATCATTCTTCTTTTATTTTTTATGTACTATCTGCCAGCTCTCATACTAAGTCTTTTACTAGCAATACCTCATGTCCATGGGGTGATAAATCCCACAGTAATCCAGAAACTAATTCCTTCTTTTTTAGAAGACTTCTACCTCAAGGCCTGAGATGAATTTACCAGCTTCAAAATTATGTTCACATTGCATTCACAGCAGAGAGGGATAAGAAAAGTAGAAGGCACTTCTCTTTTATAAGGTAAAATTGGAAATTGTGTTAATACATCTTAGCTAAACTTCAAGGGTGTTATTATTATAAAAGAAGATATATCAGAACAGCTGATAGTCACAACCAAAGGGATCTTGCTGAATTTTTTGTATCTCTTTCAGGATGTGATGCAGGGCTCAGTATAAAGTTTATTCCCCTTAAATGGTCATCAACTGAAAGAATAAACTCTGAGATGTAAGAGAATCTTGAGGAACTGTTGACTTCATAAAGGTTTCTTGATGTAAGTCTTTTTGCTGGGTTCTGAAGACTGAGATCTGACTGGGCAGAGACAGAGAATAGACAATTCATGCTGGATTTTCCCAAGAGGAAAGACAGAGGCAGTATAGGTTATATGTAGGGGTCTGTGAGGACAAAAATCTGACTAAATTCTGCCAATTGTTTGGGATGAAATAAGACACTGACAAGACTCTCTTCTTGGCCAAAGTTTAATCGAGCTTCTTTGAATTTTCTTCTCAACTAGGCTTCAAACTTTGGCCTTCTGTGTCTGTCTTCCTTTTCCCTGTTTTGGCAAGAATATTGTCATTTTATCCAGATTCGAAACCCTTGATATCTGATCATCCTCAACATCTGAGCAAGTTTCCCACGCCCCTCAATCTTCCAGGTAATATCCAATCATCTTGGTCTGCCTTCAGACAGAGTCCTATTAGACCTGTTTAATCAGAGTCCCCCATGCTCATCCCTGGTGTTTCCTTTTAGTGTTCTTCACCTACAGAGCTCCCCACAATCCAACTTGCTCCTTGGCTCTAAACTCCCCCACGTGTCCTTGCCTTGCAACCTGTTCTATTGCGAGGTATCTTTTCCCCTACTGCAAGAGTTCCTCAATAAAATTTACTTTTACTTCTTTTCTGACCTGCTCTGCATTTCTTTGACAATACTTGGGGATTGTCAAGACTGGGAGGGTCTCCAGATCTAGATAACAGAACTCTGACTTAATTTGTTAAATGAAACAGTGAGCTGTAATAAAGTCTTAATTAAGGGAATTCCAGAACCCAAATCACCTCCTAAGCTGGGACCAGCAGCAGTGTGTGTGAGATAGAGATTGGAGAGATTGGAGAGCCTCTTTTTTGGTATTTAAATCTAAACAGATGACAACTTCAATGAAGTAGGAGCAGAGAAACTAGCAAAGCATTAAAAGGAAGACTTGACTGAATTATTTTTCCTTAGATATTGAATTTAAAGAAGAGTGAGCAGTTGAAGAAAACCTTAAATTGTCTAGTCTTGGAGGTTTGGATCATACCAATGTTGTTTCCAGGAAAAAGGAAGCCAGAACAAAAATAGAGGTGTCTTTGGAGAACATAATAGATGTTTTAAAACCAGGAGAAGAATCGTACACCTGATTTGAGGTATTTGAAATATAAGTACAGTGGGAGGTGCACATCAGAGGCCTTGAAGTTTGGTCTGCAGATACAGGGACTGAGCTCTGCAAGGTGCATCAGTGGGAGCAGTTATTACCTCAGAGCACAGTCCTCACCGTCTTTGTACAAGGCACGAGTTCATTGCTGAGTAGAATCCTTCCGGTGGCAGAGCACACATCTAGACTTACTGCTGTCTGCCCTTCAGCTGGAGTTAATAGAGACACGGCTGTACATGGAGCCCTCCTACCGTAAGACAAATCACTTTGGTTGCTGCGGTAACTGGGTTTACTTTTGTTCTCCTTTGTTTCTAAACTAGTTTTTGAGCTCCTGACACAATCATGTGACTATTTGTAGGCCCTACGTGAGTTTTTGCAGTGAATCTAAAGGGACTTCTATGTCAACTACCCTGGACTTACAGGTTTGTTTTACTAAGAAATAAACCACTGATCAGGATTCAGTGATCTGTTGCAGTGAGTCAGCCTGAGTGCATCTTTTAGGAGTTATGTTTTCTTATCATTTTATGGTTCAAAGGTGTAATGTTAGATGTATCACTTAAGAGGCAGCCAGTAATCCTTTAAAATATAAATGTAATTCTCCTGCTCAAACACACTAAATGTTCCATTTACATTGCTTTCCTGATAAAACAAGTTCTTACTAACTACAAGACTTAGAATTAACTGGACCTGGCTCCCTGTTTGATCTCATCTTTCACCTTCAGCCACTCCCCTCCCTCCCTTCTATAGGCAATTATCAAGGCTCAGGGAGTTCTATCCTGACTATTCCAAATCTGGCTTTCCTGCCACTTCCCACGCTCTTTCTTCTCTTGAACTTGTTTTATTCAACTCACCACAAGCTGACAGCCCATGTATTTGTTCATTTGCACATTGCCTTGTTCCCTACCTATATAAGCATTATAACAATATTGATTTGGTCTGTAAATACAGTTAATATAAGTTTCTTTCCAATTCAAACAATGCTTGGCACATAGCAAATACATACGTATATACTTACATATATATATATACACATATACACACACACATACATAGACATATGTGTGCATCTGTGCTTAGTCGCTCAGTTGTGTCTGACTGTTTTTTTTTTTTTTTTGCAACCCTATAGACTGTAGCCCACCAGGCTCCTCTGTCCATAGGTTTCTCCAGGCAAGAATATTGGAGTGAGTTGCCATGCCCTTCTCCAGGGGATCTTCCTGACCCAGGGATAGAACTGGCATCTCCTGCATTGGCAGGCAGGTTCTTTACCACTAGCACCACCTGGGAAGCCTATACATATATATATACATATATATACATGGATATATGTGTGTTTGTGTGTGTATATATATGATAAATGAATACATTTGAATGAATGTCAGGATAAATGTCAATTTTTGGCTTGATGGTAAATAGTCTACTTTTTTATATTACAGAAATCACTGCTTCAAGTTTGAGTTCACAAAAACGCCCCATCCTAAACCTTCTGTAACATCCCAGCCAGAAGTGGTAGTTTTCTTCTCTGATCCACTCTATCTAATTCTAACATGATTTATAGCTGTATGGACTTGGGTTTGTTACTAACAATGATCCTGAGTTTCTTCATCTGAAAAGTGGATAGTACCCTCTCTCTCGTGTTGTATGATAAATGAAGATAAATGAGATAATCCAGGCAGGGTGCTTGACTTGGGCTCTGTGCAATTCTTCCATAAATGTTGCCTATAATTTTCAACTAATTTACAAGCTCTTGAAGAACAGACTTCATGAGAGTGGACAAGGAGACAGACTAACCACCTCCTTCCTCCTATGCAGTAGTGAAAGCTGAGGTCAGTGTATAGGATGCGTTTCTGATTGTACACATGGAACTGGGTCTTGATGTATATTTCTTAACACTGATGATTGTATAGCCTCCAGTAACTCCAGAAGTGTGGGAATATCCTACATATATAGGGACTAGAGAGTTTATTTCAGCCTTGAAAATATTCTGAATATAGGCTCTGGTTATTGATGATTTTGGTTGCTCTTATCCAGCTGAGAGAAGGATGGTATGTTGGTTTTGGGGCTTAAAAAGATGTTCAAATGTAACTGCATCTGATTTTTAAAATTTTAGCCCTGCCAGAATTGAAACTCAACCTTAACCCATCATCATTACCAAGAATGACTTTTGAAACCCTCCTATGGATACACTGTTCAGGATGCAATAATATACCATATGTCTTCTGAGTTAGTTAGAAAATTGAGTTAGAGAGAGCTTGGAGGGGAGTCCCCGACTCAGAGAATAGGGAGATCCAAAACCAGAGCAGACAACAGAGGACCTCTTGAGGAAAACTGAAATGTGCCACACAGAATCCAGAAGAGATTCCTTCCTATTACCTGATAAAATACTCAGGTCTTGGGATCAAAGCTGCATAAGATTCTACTGGTTCAAATCACTGTTGCTTTGTCTCCCTAGGATATCACACCGTCACATGACTTTAATCAAGACACTGGTTATAAAAGAAGACCTAACTGATTCTTCAATGGGAACAAATGAATTCAATCATTCTGTGGCTGCAGTGTGATTTAAGTTAATTAATACCCAGGCTTTTAATCTTTGTCAAAAAGTACTCCCCAGTGACCCTAATTCCTCACCCTTGGTCCAAAGGTAGCATGTTTTCCACATCCAGGTGTATGGATTGGATGAATGTACTTCCTCTTATTCATGACATGACTGATGGGGTTGACTTCAACTTAATTATTGGATATGGAAAATTCACCAGCTTTCCAAGTAACAGCCAGGTTCTATAGCACTTACAAGGGCATCCTCCTCTTTCAGAGTCATAAACCTCTTGTCATGGACCCTTCTCTTCCAAACTTGGTACAACAAAAGCAGTATATATATGTCAATCTTTTTGGTACATTGAAACGTATCACTAACTCCTAGTACATATTTTTATAGGTGAGTATAAGTTAACTTTACTTTTTCTGTATATAAACACTGTCACTTCATGATTTCTCAAGGTTAGGTAATGACAACCTCCCCAACCAAAGAAAAAATGTTTCAAAGAATTGTCTGTACACTATTTAAGCTAATTAAATAAACATAACTCCTGGTGTCTCAGAATGGTGTCTAAATAGAAAATATTGATAAAAGAAAGCATATGGAGAGACCTAAGGCTTTTTCTTCATTTATTTAAAGAAGATATTACTGAACATTTAATTTGAAGCAGGGGCTGTGCAGATGCCTGCAAGTAACTTACTACCTGGCAAAACAGATGTGCTCACAGAGAGGCACAGAACAAAACAGAAGGTAACAAGCACCATATTGGGCTCATAAGCAATGCAAAAGGGGAAAGCAGAGAAAGGAAAAAAAATAACTTTCATGGCAACCAGCCCGAGTTTTTGGTTCCATTCATCACAGCGGTAATTACTTATCCAGTGTCTGTTTCTCTTCTAAAAAGTGAATTCCGGGAGAGCAGGGGTATGTGCAATGTTTCTCTGTTGTTTTACCAGCACCTTGTTTTAGGAACAGATTTCACAAAGATATTCCGCCTGGGTCAGCCAGGGGAACACAGACCTCGAAAGCTTCCCCAAGATCCACTTTGACATACCTTTCAGAGTAAGGGCTCGGGGAATTGTGGGGCTGTTGACAGTTACTCTCATCAGATAGGCGCATAGCCAGAGTCCACAGAGCAGTTGGAAGAGGCCAAGAGGGCACAGAATAATCCCATGGGAATGGCAAATGAGGCTCCTTGAAGCACCTGATGAAATTCTCACTTCACTCAGTCAGTGGAGATTGCAGTGGGATATCTTCATGGGAATTGGTGGTTAGGGATATTTGCCCTTTTTAGAAAGTTTATCCCACTCAGCCCACTGGTTTGTACAGCTGTGCTCCTAGAGTCAAGTTCATCAATCCTTTACTGACAATAAAGGAAGTTGTATTCTTTTCCTTTACATATATTAATAGTTTCCATCAGGGTCAGCCGCAACTTACTAGGACCAATCCAGATACTTAATTAAATGTCCAATAAGCAGTTTTCAGATACTTGAGTGTTAGATGCATTTTCTGATTATACATATATTAAAAGCTTAAATAATGTAAAGATGCAATGAAGACTATTAAAATCTACTCAAACTCTTATATGCCAAGTGCAATTTGTAAGACATTTAATTTACGTTATTCTAGATATTTTCTGTCTACACATATGAATATGCATAAACAAACAAATAAACAGTGCCCTATGCCAAAGCCTTTGACTATGTGGATCACAATAAACTGTGGAACATTCTGAAAGATGGGAATACCAGACCACCTGACCTGCCTCTTGAGAAACCTGTATGCAGGTCAGGAAGCAACAGTTAGAACTGGACATGGAACAACAGACTGGTTCCAAATAGGAAAAGGAGTACATCAAGGTTATATATTGTCACCCTGCTTATTTCACTTCTATGCAGAGTATATCATGAGAAACACTGGGCTGGAAGAAGCACAAGCTGGAATCAAGATTGCCAGGAGAAATATCAGTAACCTCAGATATGCAGATGATACCACCCTTATGGCAGAAAGTGAAGAGGAACTCAAAAGCCTCTTGATGAAAGTGAAAGAGGAGAGTGAAAAGGTTGGCTTGAAGCTCAACATTCAGAAAACAAAGATCATGGCATCTGGTCCCATCACTTCATGGGAAATAGATGGGGAAACAGTGTCAGACTTTATTTTTTTGGACTCCAAAATCACTGCAGATGCTGATTGCAGTCATGAAATTAAAAGACGCTTACTCTTTGGAAGGAAAATTATGACCAACCTAGATAGTATATTAAAAAGCAGAGATATTACTTTGCTAACCAAGGTCTGTCTAGTCAAGGCTATGGTTTTTCCCGTAGTCGTGTATGGATGTGAGAGTTGGACTGTGAAGAAAGCTGAGCGCCAAAGAATTGATGCTTTTGAACTGTGGTGCTGGAGAAGACTCTTGAGAGTCCCTTGGACTTCAGGGAGATCCAACCAGTCCATTCTAAAGGAGATCAATCCTGGGTGTTCATTGGAAGGACTGATGTTAAAGCTGAAACTCCAATACTTTGGCCACCTCATGAGACGAGTTGACTCATTGGAAAAGACTCTGATGCTGGGAGGGATTGGGGGTGGGAGGAGACGGGGACGACAGAGAATGAGATGGTTGGATGAAATCACCGACTCGATGGACATGAATTTGAGTGAACTCCGGGAGTTGGCGATGGACAGGGAGGCCTGGTGTGCTGTGATTCATGGGGTCGCAAAGAGTCGGAGAGACTGACCTGAAGCGAACTGAGGAAAAATGGGGACTTCCCTGGTGGTCCAGTGGTTAAGACTCCATGCTCCCAATGCAGGACACCCAGGTTTGATCCCCGATCAGGGAACTAAATCTGACATGCTGCAACTAAGACCCAGTGCAAATTAACAATTGTGGTTCCCTGATGGCTCAGTGGTCCGTCTAGTCAAGGCAATGGTTTTTCCCGTGGTCATGTATGGATGTGAGAGTTGGACTGTGAAGAAGGCTGATCGCCGAAGAATCGATGCTTTTGAACTGTGGTGTTGGAGAAGACTCTTGAGAGTCCCTTATACTGCAAGGAGATCCAACCAGTCCATTCTAAAGGAGATCAGTCCTGGGTGTTCATTGGAGGGACTGATGCTAAAGCTGAAACTGCAATACTTTGGCCACCTCATGCGACGAGTTGACTCACTGGAAAAGACTCTGATGCTGGGAAAGGTTGGGGGCGGGAGGAGAAGGGGACTACGGAGAATGAGATGGCTGGATGGCATCACCGACTCTGTGGACATGAGTTTGAGTGTACTCCGGGAGTTGGTGATGGACAGGGAGGCCTGGCGTGCTGTGATTCATGGGGTCGCGGAGAGTCTGACACGACTGAGCGAATGAACTGAACTGAACTGAACTGATGGCTCAGTGGGTAAAGAGTCTGCCTGCAGCGCGGGAGAGCCATGTTCAATCCCTGGCTTGGGAAGATCCCCTGGAGAAGCAAATGGTAACCCTCTCTAGTATTCTTGCCTGGAGAATTCCATGGACAGAGGGAGCCTGGTGGGCTACAGTCCATGGGGTCGCAAAGAGTCAGACACAACTGAGTGACTAACACTTTCATTTGCAGGAAAAATATGTCCTCCTTTTTCAAAATATTCTAAGAAAAATATGACATTTGAGAGGGAAACAAGTTTATTTAGGAGTAACTCTTTTATTTATGATCATCCAATGTCTCTGACATTTCTTTACTGTTTGATATGTCAAATGTTAAGAGAGATGTACTGAAGCCTCTTACAATGATAGTGGTTTCCAGAATTTTCCAGTATTTCTAAACAACTTCTTGATATCTATAGTAAAAACATCTCTGGTTTTTCACCTTAATTTTTTGTTGTGTGACACTGCTTGGAACTCTCGCTGAAATCAGTATTGCCATCCCTATTATATTTCTGTTTAACCTTGGTGAATATTTATTTTAAAACTTTTCTGTAAAGTTTAGATACATCTCAAGCAGTTATTTAGTTTACAGCTGTTTCCTCAGTTGTAAAATGGGAGCAAAAGTAATACTGAGTTTTCTGAGAAGACAAAAATAAACCAATATATGTAAATTATTCATATAGATCTGCCAATCAATT
Organism: Moschus berezovskii; assembly: GCF_049115385.1. Taxonomy (NCBI): domain Eukaryota; kingdom Metazoa; phylum Chordata; class Mammalia; order Artiodactyla; family Moschidae; genus Moschus; species Moschus berezovskii. The sequence goes on along the minus strand of NC_142464.1, from coordinate 47,719,958 downwards.
AATGCTTACCATTATTACCTTGAATGTGGACTTTGCTCATTTAAAAAATATTTTACCTTGATAAGTTTCCTTGAGGGTCCTTGTTTTTTTATATGTGATTTGAATCCTTTTCCTTTGTTATCGTGCTTCCCTGGTAGCTCAGCTAGTAAAGAATCTAAAATGCTGGAGACCCAGGTTTGATTCCGGGGTCAGGAAGATCCCCTGGAGAAGGGAATGACTACCCACTCCAGTATTCTTTTACTTCTCTGGTGGCTCAGCTGGTAAAGAATCTGACTGCAATTCAGGGAGACCTGGGTTCGATCCCTGGATTGGGAAGCTACCCTGGAGAAGGGAAGCTACCCACTTCAGTATTCTGACCTGAAGAATTCCATGGACTGCATAGTCCATGGGGTCACAAAGAGTTGGACACGACTGAGTGACTTTCGGTTTTCTTTATTATTAGAATTGATTTGGTTAGTTTCATGTCTTGAATTTTATTTAATGCTTTAAAATAAATTTTGTGCTAAGTCGCTTCAGTCTTGTCCAACTTTTTGCCACCCCAAGGACTGTAGCCCACCAGGCTCCTCTGTCCATGCGATTCTTCAGGCAAGAATACTAAAGTGGGTTGCCATTTCCTTCTCCAGGAGATCATCCCACAGGATCGAACCATGTCTCTCATGTCTCCTGCCTTGGCAAGTGACTTCTTTATCACTAGCACCAGCTGGGAAGCCCAAAATAACTATTCTCTTCATTTTCTTTCTTCAACTCTACTGATCATGTTTATTTGCACTTTTGGAGACATTTGGAAAATGTATATCCCATTTTAAAGATTTGGTTACACTAGTGGTTATTCTTGAGTAATTAAGAATATGTTTTGAAACTTTATTTCTATTATTTTTAAACAGAAAAAGATTTTTTTGCCTTCTATAAGAAACAGCTTTGCATACTTTGTCTTACTTTATTGCCGTTTTATCATCAGGTTATATTAGTACTGGAATTTAGATGTCAATTGTTGCTATCAATGATGACTTTTATATAGTCTCTCAATAATAATTTGTGATGTCTGCTTTCCTTTTCTTAACATTATTTATGATAGTAATTCAATTTTATCCCTTACCAATTTCTGTGCTAACTGCCATCTGTTTTATAAAATACTTTCCTATTATTGAGTCATTGATCTTGACTCATTTCAGTGTTAGCTAGAGAATGTCTCCAGCTCTTTTTCCCTGGTGTAACCATGTGGGTGGTTTGTTTTTTCTGAAACTTTGCATTACTTTAGAAATCCTTTCTTTTGGCTTAATATATCAATGAAAACTTATATATTATAAAATTTATAGATCACAAGCTTTTCTCTCATCACAGTTTCGTGACTGTTTCCTTAATATAGTCTAGTATTTGATGTGATAGGAAAGTCTAGTGATAGTCTAATTTTGTCCCTTATTGCATTCATTCTGCTGCTTTATAAAAAAATATTTGAATGTAGAATTTTTCTCTATTATTTTAGTTAATACCTCTCCACATGAAGTGTCAAGTTTTAGTTTTTAATGTCCTGCCTCAAATACTCAGATACCCTTTTATCTAACATCTTTAGACACATTTTATGTGCTAAATTTTCTCTTCAAATATTAAATTGCTTCTTCCTCTGCTCATTTATCCTGGTCCCTTCTGTGGGGCTGCATTTCAGGTGTGAGAGTTTTTTTTCCCCTCCACATTTCTCAACATCTGTTCCATGATTTCATCCTCACAATCCCCCTATACTCACTTCCCCCGACACAAAAACCACCTTCAAGGATTCAGTTTTCAGGTGTCCATGTTTACCACTAAACTTCTCTATGTATCTTTTTATTAATTTTATTTATTTTAAAATATCTCATAATTTTAATTTGATATTGGAGTATAGCTGATTGACATGATTGTGATAATTTCAGGTGGACAACAGGGCAACTCAGCATACATATATAAGTATCCATTCTCCTCCAAACACCCCTCCCAACCAGGCTGCCACATAACTTTGAACAATGTTCCCTGTGCTAACAGTACGTCCTTGTTGGTTATCCATTTAAAACATACTGCTGTGTACATGTCAGTCCCAAACTCCCTAACTATCCTTTCCCCCCACCATTACCCCCTGGCCACCAGAAGTTCATTCTCTAAGTCTGTGAGTCTGTTCCTGTTTTGTAAATAAATTCCTTTGTATCATTTCTTTTTAGGTCTGCATATAAAGATATCATAGGATATTTATCCTTCTCTGTCTTACTTACTTCACCCAGTGTGACACTCTCTAGGGTCCACCCATGTTGCTCCAAATGGCATTATTTCATTTTTTTTTAATAGTTGAGATTTTTATTTTGATATTTTAATTCTTTGAAGTTTTACCAATATTGTTTTATCCCCTGATTATATCCACTTCTTGCCTTTGCATCTCACTCAATTATTTTATACTAGCATGTTTCCCTTTCATATCATTCTGTTATCCCTCTATAGCCCTATGGTTTCTATTCTTTTCACCAAGGAGACCATGGATTCTTGCCTTTCACTAATGATGTTGTAATAGGTTTTTATTGCTTGGCTTTTATGCAGTTCTGTCTCTGGTTTAGGGAATGCTGCAGAACCACTCTTTGGGAACTGGTTCCTCACATCCCACAATTTCCCCTCCATCAATGTGGTCCAAATAGAAGCTTTCATCTTTAAGCTTACGCCTCCTTTCTCTGTGACCTTCAGCCTTTTCTCTGGCTACATTCCTTCATACTATATGGATTTTTGGAAGTCCATGCTCCTGTTGATTTATTATCCTGCCTATCATCTCCAACAGGGGAAACAGAATCCTGGTTTTTATTTTATGCTTCTCAGCAGCAGCTCAAGCACTAAGCTGGCCTGCTTTTCCTCCCTCATCCAGAATTCTATTGAATTCTTCTTGTTATACTACAGCCCTCTTTATGAACAAGTGAGTTAAAAACCAGTGAATGAATGAGCAATGAAGTTTATCTTTACTTTCTTCCATATTGGCAGGGCTACTCCAGCTTATAAAGGTTCATCATAAGCCAACCTGTTATAGAACTTCTTAACTTGGAGTCATCTGCCTGCAGTTTCATGAAACTCATATTGCTCATATTCTAAGCTTAGATTGTCAGTCAAAATGAGGTTTGAGTATTTTTATGAGTGCTTCTGTTTGAGTACATTTAATGTTCAGGCTTTCTGTAGACTTTTAGTCAGAAACTGGAAATGCTGCAGTGACAGCTACTAGCTCAAATCCATTTTTCAAGAGAATTCAGTTCATTGGAGATGGTGGTGGTGAAGGTCATGGGAGAGTGGGAGAGTTTTGTTTGATGGCACTGAGTGATTTCTAAAGTTAAATATCTGAGGAGCAGAAAAGCCATTTTAGACCATACATGATTATCTGAGTGAAGTACATTAAAAAAAAAAAAAAAAGAACAGAAAAGACAATTCCCAAGAGTTAACTGGAGATATTTGAGTTTTTATCCATCTATGTGATCACAATTACATTGTAAGCTAAAATTCACTAAAACAGGATTGGATCTGAAAGGTTTAAACTTGTGAAGATCATCTATTTCGTTGTGTGTGTATAAAGACTAACTAAAGTAGTTTCAAGCTTATCTATATTCAGAGTACTGCAGAGCGATTTGTGGTTTGCATATCTTCTTAAATAAGGACAAATGGTCCTCTGTTTATGTGGTTTGGTCAACGGAATCTTTGTAATTAGGTGTGTAAGCCCTGCCTGTATCAGCAGTTTGAGGAAGCTCTGATGGTTTTATTTGAGAATTTGACTTAAAAATGCAAGAGCTCTCTTTCAATTTTTCATATTCTCCTTCCTGTTACGTTATTTTACTGATGACCATTTGCTTTCTTGTTGCTTGTAAATGGTTACTTTATTTAAAAACTGTGCCTAATGTGTTTTGGTAGTTCCAAAATGTTCACTTATTAAAACTGGTGACATTGTCATATTGCTTTCATTGCAATGGCTGCTAAGAAAATCATCAGCTTAAGCAATACCAACTGCATTTCAATAGACGAATTAATCTTTTCTTGAAAGCCTCATCTAATCTCCCTTGTTCAACAGGAAGTTTTCTGCCTTGTAGGCATTTGTGATCTTTTGGCAGTAAAGAAGAAATATGATCTCTATAAGTAGAACTTTAAATGATTTTTTTAGAGTAAGAAAGCATAAATGTTCTAAAAATACGAGTGACTTTACTTGAATGCAGGTTTCAAAGGGAATGGATTTATAAAGTATTTATTTCTGCTAGGAATACCATTTGGCAGAAAAAGCACTTTCTTTACAGCAGGCAGAGAATAGGATTGTGAGGAAGCCATGGAAAAACATTAATTTATTGAAAATGATGTTTGTATTTTTTTTCAGACTTCTGCCCTTGAACAAAACCTGTGTACCTAGATTTCCCTGTCTATAAAATGTGTTAATTCTTTCTACCTTGTTCGGAAGATCATTATGAACATTAATGGTGGCTTTCTATGGATAAATTCTGTATAACGTCTTTTAATAAGAGAGTATGGATAATTTACTCTTAAATGAAGACAGTGCAAACTGAAGCATCTCAGCCAGTTATGCTGTTAGCTGATGTCTCTCACTAGACAGGGAAGTTCAGGGGAAAGATTTCTGGGTGTGCCTTCCAGTTTGCAACAATTTCCAGAAGAAGATCTCAAAATAAGTCACTCTGTTCCTAATTACTGTATGCAATGCTGTTGGTCTGCTCTTATTGTTTCCCAGTAATCCACAGCCAAAGAAACATAGCCAAAGAAGTTATGTCTCACTGTGTATGGGGCACACCCAGATGTACCACACAACCTCAAGTGGCAGATGCTTGAATATTGTGCAACAATCTTCTCCCCAATTCATACTTTCTAGCAAGCAAGCATTGGTACCATCCCAATAGAACAACTATATTTTAGAATTTGATATATCTGGTCTTGATATTTCATGTGAAGTAAAGCTTGAGGGAGCTAATCAGTATGGACTGTGATATAATGAGATGCCTCATAATCATGTTAAAAGATGGAAAATGCTATCTGTCTGTAAGCCTGCACTTTGAACTCAAGTGTAGACACTGAATACAGAAGTGAGCATGAAAGCCAGGCTTCTTGTACCAGGGAGCTTTCTCCATCCAATTTAGAAGCAGACTGTAAATGAATAATTTAAAGTGTTTGCATAAGATTGAATCCAGGTTTTATTGGTCACATGTTTGTGCACTCAGACGTGTCCTACTCTTTGCGAACTCATGGACTGTAGCCTGCCAGGCTCTTCTGTCCATGGAATTTTCCAGGCTAGAAATATTGGAGTGGGTTGCCATTTCCTTCTCCATTTATTGGTGTACTCTGAAGCTAATGGAGTTTTGCACTGTTTATTTAAAAAAAAATACAAAATTCAGTATAAAAAGGAATACTTATTTTGAAAGAAAAAACACATCAGATTGGAAATTTTAAAAAGTATTACAAATATAATAAAATCCAGAAAATAGCATAGTACATTTATTAAATAACTATGCATTGCTAACTATCCTCTCATTTTTCATTTCTTAGCTTATGTTCTCTAGATTTTTTCTATATGACAATGATTTTGGGAAAATTATTTTTAAAAATCTAGCAGATAGTTCAGATTTCCTTTAGGGTGATTATCAAAACAATGCTTTCATTTACTGCTTTAAGAGGCATGAAATTTGCAAATCCACACTCAGAACATCAAAATGTTAATATTACTATTACAGGTCTGTGCTCCACAAACACATTTTTTAATAAATTATGTTTTGCAAGATTTTTATCATCTGAAATCCACCTCTCATAATGAGAGGTACCAGTTAGGAAGTCCAAGATGGCATGAACACCATACATTATATATCAAAGGGAGGTAGCCACATCTTTTGGACTGACTCTGGGAATTTGAGAAAGAAAGAAAGAAAACTCAAGAGGAAATTGGGGGAAAGACAAACAAACCCAAGAAAAGAAGAACAAAAAGATGAACAATGGGAAAGGAAAAGGAAATCCCATTTTTAGGCTATCAGTTCAGTTCAGTTCAGTTCAGTCACTCAGTCGTGTCCGACTCTCCGCGACCCCATGAATCACAGCACGCCAGGCCTCCCTGTCCATCACCAACTCCCGGAGTTCACTCAAACTCATGTCCACAGAGTCGGTGATGCCATCCAGCCATCTCATTCTCCGTCGTCCCCTTCTCCTCCCGCCCCCAACCTTTCCCAGCATCAGAGTCTTTTCCAGTGAGTCAACTCGTCGCATGAGGTGGCCAAAGTATTGCAGTTTCAGCTTTAGCATCAGTCCCTCCAATGAACACCCAGGATTGATCTCCTTTAGAATGGACTGGTTGGATCTCCTTGCAGTATAAGGGACTCTCAAGAGTCTTCTCCAACACCACAGTTCAAAAGCATGGATTCTTCGGCGATCAGCCTTCTTCACAGTCCAACTCTCACATCCATACATGACCACGGGAAAAACCATTGCCTTGACTAGACGGACCTTGGTTGGCAAAGTAATGTCTCTGCTTTTTAATATACTATCAAGGTTGGTCATAACTTTCCTTCCAAGGAGCAAGCGTCTTTTAATTTCATGGCTGCAATCAACATCTGCAGTGATTTTGGAGCCCAAAAAAATAAAGTCTAACACTATACTAAGCACATGACTGAGCGACTGAACTGAACTGAAGCATTTAATATAGACATCCCATAAAATTATGAAAAGATAAATTTGATTTTCCTGATTTTACAACTTGGAAGACTGAAGCTCAGAAATTTCAACTGTTTTACTCAATCTCAGTTACTGAAATCTGCAGCTGGAATTCAAGCCCATGTTTGCCTGATTCAGATTATTTATTCAATAAACATTTGTTACAGGAATGCTATATATGCCATTCTCTGAGGACCAGGGCTATAAGGATAAGTGAAGCATGTTTCTCAGGTAAGTTACTGTTTCCCATGGACAGTACTTAGGTAATGAGTAACGTCCTACCAGGTAGAGAAAGGACAGTAATTATAAGCAATGAAACACACATAAGCAAAGACAAAATAGTCTCTGGTAGGGAGGACTATCAGGGACGATTTCCTCCGACGTTGGGATGCTTTTGTGGCTGGTATTAATAGTTTGAGCTGCCCATAATCTTAGGGGCAATAGAGTGCACAATTTATCGTCTTATGGCTTTTAGGACTCTTGACTATCTTTTCACTATTTTTGTCTTTGGAGGAGTGTGCCTATCTTTTATGAATGGAAGTATAAACCACAAGACTCATTCCAGTGCTTAAGGAGTTCCATGAAAAGTGTAATTGTTAGTCGCTCAGCCATGTTCAACTCTTTGTGATGCCATGGACTATAGCCCACCCTAGAATTCTGTTCAAGGACTTCTCCAGGCAAGAATACTGGAGTGGGCACCCATTCCTTTCTCCAGGGGATCTTCCCTACCCAGGGATTGAACCTGGGCCTCCCGCATTGTGGGCAGATTCTTTACCATCTGAGCCACCAGGGAAGGACTTCCATAGTGTATTTACCAAGTCAGATTGGATGGTGAATATTGATGCAGGCGTTTGTTAATTCAAATTGTTATAACTTCTCAACTTGTAGATATTGGTATAGTTCCATAAGAGACTTGAAGCACTTAGTATCATGCCATGATCCCATTGCATGCTTTCAACTAATTTAATTATGGTGATGAAGATGCAAGTGAATGTTTCAATAATGCACATTTAACAATATTTGTTCCATTATTATAGTCCTTGATGATCTGAAATGTGAGCACAGCAGTAGATGCCATTTTGATTTGCACTCTCGGACAAGTAAAATAGTTACATGTCAACCAGGATGAGAAATATAGAATGCGTTAAACCAATCTTGTCATTTAATATCTGATGAATTATGAGTGATCACCCTTCCTGAAATATGTCAGTTTCTTCTGGTAGCACGCAAGGCTTTGTATTCATAGCTGGCACAAATTGCTGTCTCAATGTATGCTCAATTTAACAACTGTCTGTTAAAGTTATCAACACATTCCAACATCCATTGTACAAAAGAGCCCCTTCATGCATTAAGGCAGAGTGATTATCAAAACGGTGCAGGAAAGGGAAATACCCTTTGGTGCACCTTATAAAACTGCACATGCAATAGTTTGGAAAGCAGGCATTTTTATAGCATGGGAATATATAGTATAAATTTGATGTGGCAGTAAAAATTTTTTTAAAAAAGAGCGAGAGCAAAGAAATAAAAGTCTTTCCATATTGCACACATGCTAACCCCTACTCTCTGAAACCATAAAAAGCTTAAAACACCCAGCAGGTGTTTTAAAACTTAAATTAATTGCCAACACATTACTATTAATTTCAGAAATGCTGAAAAAGGAAAATAAAAAAATATGTGTTGCATAGTGGTACATGGGCTATCTGAAAACAAATATAAAACCTAAATAGGTTCATGCATGCATGCATGCTAAGTTGCTTCAGTCGTGTCCGACTCTGTGCAACCTCATAGACAGCAGCCCACCAGGCTCCTCTGTCCACGGGAGTCTCTAGGCAAGGGTACTGGAGTGGGTTGCCATTTCCTTCTCCATAAATAGGTTCAATTGGATGTATTTCGTTCACAAAATAGCAATTAATAGCATACTTAAGTGACTGAAATCTGGACTATTAAGTCTTAGATTATTTAGGAAGGTTTGAGGGGGTGAGGATTGGGACCAGTAAGGGAGGAGAAGCAGCTACAGTAAGTCAGTAAGTCTTCCAGAGAAAAATAGTAGATAGCAGGTGAGAATAAGAATACAAACAAAATATTCTGTGTGTCATACTTTATAGATACTCTATGGCATACAGTAAAGAAGTGAGTTTAGAAAATACACTGTTCTTTTAAATTTATTCAGCCCTTTAAAATTTAATTACACACAATTCAATACATATCAAGCACCTGCATGCACCTGGTGCTGTGCTAGATGTTGTGGGGAATAAATGTGATTATTTCTAACCCTTCCTTTAAACATGAAGGATTCTGACTGTATTTCCCCACTATCTCCTAACCATAGAGGGAGCTAGATGGAATGGGGTGAAAAGCTTGGACTTGGAGTCATACAAACTTAGTCTTGAATCCTGGATCTGCTACTTGTTCATTGTATATTGTTTGAAAAATATTTATCTTTTCAGTGATTTAGTTATCCTTTTCATAAAATAAAAGTAAGAGAAATTAATTCATAAGATTGTTAGTATTAAATAGGATTTAGCTTTAGCCAAGGGTCCAGCACTTAGGAAAGTCTCAATAAATGAGGTGATTTGCTTACTTATTTGTCTGCCTTCCTAAATTGTGAGCCTCTGGAGAATTGTGAGCCCATGTTGAGGAATATATTCTTATTTATATTAGAGTCTCACACATCTGCTCCAGTGTTTGATGTCCACTGTGTATTTTACAGCTATCCATTTGCAGAACAGATAACTATCTGTACATACACTTAGCAAAACTTCTATTCCTATTTGTCAGGTATGATATTATAGACATACTGAAATATTAACATGCCTGCTAATGCAGAAGAAAACACAAGAGACGTGGATTTGATCTCTCGGTCAGGAAGATCCCCTGGAGGAGGAAATGCAAACACTCCAGTATTCTTGCCTGAAAAATCCCATGCACAGAGAAGTTTGGTGGGCTATAGTCCATGGGGTCACAGAGACACGACTCAACAACAATAAAATTAAAAATTTTGTATATACACAGATATATATGCATATATGCATGTACATATAGATATAGATACATAGGTATACATATAGATATCACAAATGTATGGCAAGCTTTTCCAGCACCTAGTCTGGGCTGTAGGAGACAAAAAGAAACCCCGTGTACTCATTGCTGTGTTGTTTATGAATTCTGAGGTCTCTGGTTATTCTATTTCTTTTCTTCACCTTTCAGAGGGTTGGTACATTTGCAACATATGTAATGTTCAGTCACACAGTCAGTCCAACTCTTTGTGACCCCATGGACTGCAGCATAGCAGGCTTCCCTGTCCATCACCAACTCCCAGAGCTTGCTCAAACTCATGTCCATCAAGTCGGTGATGCCATATAACCATCTCATCCTCTGTCATCCCCTTCTCCTCCTGTCTTCAATTTTCCCTAACATCAGAGTTTTTTTCTAATGAGTCAATTGTTCACATCAGGTGGCCAAAGTATTGGAGTTTCAGCTTCAGCATCAGTCCTTCCAATGAATATTCAGGATTGATTTCCTTTAGGATGACTGGTTGAATCTCCTTTCAGTCCAAGAGGCTCTCAAGAGTCTTCTCCAACATCACAGTTCAAAAACATCAATTCTTCGGCGATCAACTTTCTTCACAGTCCAACTCTCACACCCATACATGACCACTGGAAAAACCATAGCCTTGACTAGACGGACCTTTGTTGGCAGAGTAATGTCTCTGCTTTCTAATATGCTTTCTAGGTTGGTCAGAGTTTTTCTTCTGAAGAGCAAGCGTCTTTTAATTTCATGGTTGCAGTCACCATTTTCAGTGATTTTGGAGCCCCCCAAAATAAACCCTTTCACTATTTCCATTGTTTCTCCGTCTATTTTCCAAAAGTGATGGGACCAGATGCCATGATGTTAGTTTTCTGAATGATGAGAAAAAAAAGCCAACTTTTTCATTCTCCTCTTTCATTTTCATCAAGAGAATCTTTAGTTCTTCTTCACTTTCTGCCATAAGGGTGGTGTCATCTGCATATCTGATGTTATTGATATTTCTCCCGGCAATCTTGATTCCAGCTTGTGCTTCATCCAGCCCAGCATTTCTCATGATGTACTCTACATATAAATTAAATAAGCAGGGTGACAATATACAGCCTTGATATACTCCTTTCCTGATTTGGAACCAGTCTGTCCCATGTCCAGTTCTAATAGTTGCTTCTTGACCTGCATGTAGATTTCTCAGGAGGCAGGTCAGGTGGTCTGGTATTCCCATCCCTTTAAGAATTTTCCACAGTTTGTTGTGATCCACACAGTCAAAGACTTTGGCATAGCCAATAAAGCAGAAGTAGATGTTTACCTGGAACTCACTTGCTTGGATGTTGGCAATTTGGTCTCTAGTTCCTCTGCCTCTTCTAAATCCAGCTTGAACATCTGGAAGTTCATGGTTTATGTACTGTTGAAGCCTGGCTTGGAAAATTTTGAGCATTACTTTGCTGGTGTGTGAGATGAGTGCAAATCTGTGGTAGTTTGAGCATTCTTTGGCATTGCCTTTCTTTGGGATTGGGATGAAGACTGACTTTTCTAGTCCTGTGGCCACTGCTGAGTTTTCCAAATTTGCTGGCATATTGAGTTCAGTGTTTTCACAGCATCACCTTTTAGAATTTGAAATAGCTCAACTGGAATTCTATCACCTCCACTAGCTTTGCTCGTAGTGATATTCCCTAAGGTCCTCTTGACTTCACGTTCCAGGATGTCTGGCTCTAGGTGAGTGATCACACCATCATGGTTATCTGGGTCATGAAAATATTTTTTGTATAGTTCTTCTGAGTATTCTTGCCACCTCTGCTTAATATCTTCTGCTTCTATTAGGTCCATACCATTTCTGTCCTTTATTGAGCCCATCTTTGCATGAAATATTCCCTTGGTATCTCTAATTTTCTTGAAGAGATCTCTTTCTCATTCCATTGTTTTTCTATTTCTTTGCATTGATCACTGAGGAAGGCTTTCGTATTTCTCCTTGCTATTCTTTCAAACTTTTCATTCAAATAGGTATATTTTTCTTTTTCTCCTTTGCCTTTAATTCTCTTCTTTTCTCAGCTATTTGTAAGGCCTCTTGAGGCAACCATTTTGCCTTTTTTGCATTTCTTTTTCTTGGGGATGGTCTTGATAACTGCCTCCTGTACAATGTCATGAACCTCTGTCCATAGTTCTTCAGGCATTCTGTCTATCAGATCTAATCCCTTAAATCTATTTGTCACTTCCACTGTATAATTATTAGGGATTTGAATAGGTCATACCTGAATGGTTTAGTGGTTTTCCCTATTTTCTTCAATTTAAGTCTGAATTTGGCAATGAGGATTTCATGATCTGAGCCACAGTCAGCTCCCAGTCTTGTTTTTGCTGATTGTACAGAGTTTCTCCATCTTTGGTTGCAAAGAATATAATTAATCTGATTTTGGTGTTGGCCATCTGGTGATGTCCATGTGTAGAGTCTTCTCTTGTGCTATTGGATGAGGCTGTTTGCTATGACCAATGCATTCTCTTGGCAAAACTCTGTTAGTCTTTGACTTGCTTCATTGTGTACTCCAAGGTCAATTTTGCCTGTTACTCCAGGTATCTCTTGACTTCCTACTTTTGCGTTCCAATCCCCTTTTAACGGAGAGGACATCTTTTTGGGATGTTAGTTCTAGAAGGTCTTGTAGGGCTTCATAGAACCATTCAACTTCAGCTTCTTCAGCATTACTGGTAGGAGCATAGACTTGGATTGCTGTGATATTGAATGGTTTGCCTTGGAAACGAACAGAAATCATTCTGTCATTTTAGACATTGCATCCTAGTACTACATTTCAGACTCTTTTGTTGACATGAGGGCTACTCCATTTCTTCTAAGGGATTCTTGCCCATAGTAGTAGATATAATGGTCATCTGAGCTAAATTCACCCATTATAGTCCATTTTGGTTCACTGATTCCTAAAATGTCGATTCACTCTTGCCATCTCCTGTTTGACCACTTCCGATTTACCTTGATTCATGGACCTAACATTCCAGGTTCCTATACAAAATGGCTCTTTACAGCACCAGACTTGACTTCCATCACCAGTCACATTAGCAACTAGGCATTGCTTTTGCTTTGGCCCCATCTCTTCATTCTTTCTGGAGATATTTCTTCACTCCTCTCCAGTAGCATGTTGGGCATCTACCGCAATGGGAAGTTCATCTTTCAGTGTCATATCTTTTTGTTTTTTCATACTGTTCATCAGGTTCTCAAGGGAAGAATACTGAAGTGGTTTGCCATTCCCTTCTCCAGTAGATCACATTTTGGTCAGGGTTTTAGCTGTACTTTATTTTTTTGGGCTCCAAAATCACTGAAGATAGTGTTTGCAGCCATGAAATTAAAAGATGCTTACTCCTTGGAAGGAAAGTTATGACCAACCTAGACAGCATATTAAAAAGCAGAGATATTACTTTGCCAGAAAGGTCATGTATGGATGCGAGAGTTGGACTGTGAAGAAACTGAGCACCAAATAATTGATGATTTTGAACTGTGGTGTTAGAGAAGACTCTTGAGAGCCCCTTGGACTGCAAGGAGATCTAACCAGTCCATTCTAAAGGAGATCAGTCCCGGATGTTCATTGGAAGGACTGATGCTAAAGCTGAAACTCCAATAGTTTGGCCACCTCACGTGAAGAGTTGACTCATTGGAAAAGACTCTGATGCTGGGAGGGATTGGGGGCAGGAGGAGAAGGGGACGACAGAGAATGAGATGGCTGGGTGGCATCACCAATTCGATGGACATGAATTTGAGTGAACTCTGGGAGTTGGTGATGGATAGGGATGCCTGGTGTGCTGTGATTCATGGGGTCACAAAGAGTCGGACACGACTGAGCAACTGAACTGAACAGAACTTAGCTGTACTTAATAGGAGGATAAGGGAAAATGCATCTATTTCTTCTTGATGGAGGCACAATCCTGTTGTATAATAAAATTTTAACCAAGAGTATTTAACAATAGTATCAACAGCTTCAGAGTTAACCAAAAAGTGTGAAAACGTTAGTCACGCTGTTGTGTCTGACTCTTTGTGACCCCATGGACTCTAGCCCTTCAGATTCTTCAGTCCATGGACCTATGTCAGTAAAAGAGAGCATCACTTTCATGACAGCCCTCTATGGAAAGCTCCATGCCCCAAGATAAATGGACTCTCTGAGTGAAGAATGTTGATCCATGATGGCAACAGTGTCTGAATGTTAGCAGATACTCTACGACTGTCAAAAGTTCAATCTTCCACAAGTCTACCAGAATGACCTGTTGACTAAGCAAGGGTAGAATTAATAAATTATTAGATGAATGTTACATCTAAAGAAGGGCTTCCCAGAGGGTGCAAATGGTGATCAACCCTCCAATTTAGCAGACTCAAGAGATGTGGGTTCAGTCCCTGGGTTGGGAAGATCCCCTAAAGTAGGAAATGGCAACCTACCCCAGTATTCTTGCCTGTAAAATCCCATGAACAGAGGAGCCTGGCAGGCTACAGTCTGTGGGGTCACAAACAGTCAGACACCACTGAGCTACTGGGTCCACACATAAAAAGAAGAGAGAGAAAACCCTTCTTTTCTCCCTGTTTTGACCTATTTGAGCTCTGAATAGACTGGATGATGCCTACCCACATTGATGAAGGTGATCTTTACTCAGTCTACAGAATCAAATGTTAGTAGTGTTTGGAACACTCTCAAAGGCATACCCAGAAAGAATGCTTTACCACCTGGGCATTCCTTAGCCCAGTCAAACTGACACTTAGAATTAACCATCACAGGTACTGATTGCAACTGGGCAAAGCCCATGAGATCATGGGATAGGTTGGTGAGGAAATATTAGATGATGCTTTGTTGTTCGGTAAGCAAGCTCTTTGCCCAGATGGGTATTCTCCTGGGAAAGCTCTTTATCCAGAAAATGTGTTTATGGATTTTCTGGAAACAAATAGTAAAGTTATTTCTTGGAGAAGTTATCTTCCTGGAGAAGAATTTCATAGAAGAAATAATTGAGTCATGTGACCCAGATCGTCTCAGTTCTCTATCCTGGTTGTGAAGTCAAACTGCTATAGATGGGCTCAGTTTTAAAGTGGTTTAAAATAGAAAGATATACTAAAGGTAGAAAAGAAAAATTGTTGAATCTACTTATTGGAATATCACATTTTTTTTGTATATTCCAAGGGCCAACACAAATGTCTTCTCCTCTACTACACATTGCTCCATTCTCTAAATTGAAATAGAATTTTCTATTTCTCATTGTCTTAACAATTGCTTCTAACAGGCATATATTTTAGCAGAGGGTTTTAACGTTTTTAAGAAAGACAGAAACTGTCTAAATTTTAGTTATCAATAATACTGAAATCATTTATTCTTTTTTCCTTTTTTAACTTTTTATTTTATATTATAGTTGATTACCAATGTTGTATTAGTTTCAGATGTATAGCATTAAAAAAATAGAATTAAGTTTTATATCAGGTTATTTTTAATGAACATTTGAAACTAAGCATAATTTCCTGCCTTCCTCCTTTCCTTCCTTCTCTCTTTTTTTTTCATTCCTTCCCATCCTCCTGTCTCTTTTTAAAAATTGTTTTCATTGGAACAATTTTAGTTTGAAACAAACATGAGAGGAAGGCACAGAGATTCCCCACAATCCTGTCCCTACACATCCCATAGCCTCCCCCATTATCAACATACCTACCAGAGTGGTACAGTTGTTAAAATTGAAAGATCTACACTAACACACCATAATTGTTCAAAGTCCACAGTTTAAATTATGGTTCACTCCTGGTGTTCTACATTCTATGTGACTGAACAAATATGTAATGACATGTTATCCATCGCTATGGTTATCATTCAGAGTATTTTCACTGCTTTAGAAAAAGCCTTCTTTGCTCTGCCTATTACTCTCTAGCCCTTCCTCTAGCTGTTGGCTAATCCTTTTACTGTTTCCACAGTTTTGTCTTTTTCATAATGTCATATATTTGGAGTAATATGTAGCCTTTTCTGACTGACTTCTTCTTAAATACGCCTTTAAGTTTCTCCCATGTCATTTCATGTATGACTTGATAGCTCATTTACTTTTCAGTTCAGTTCAGTTCAGTCGCTCAGTCATGACCGACTCTTTGCGACCCCATGAATCACAGCATGCCAGGCCTCCCTGTCCATCACCAACTCCCAGAATTCACTCAAACTCATGTCAATCGAGTCGGTGATGCCATCCAGCCATCTCATTCTCTGTCATCCCCTTCTCCTCCCACACCCAATCCTTCCCAGAATCAGGGTCTTTTCCAATGAGTCAACTCTTCGCATGAGGTGGCCAAACTATTGGAGTTTCAGCTTTAGCATCAGTCCCTCCAATGAACACCCAGGACTGATCTCCTTTAGAACGGACTGGTTGGATCTTCTTGTAGTTCAAAGGACTCTCAAGAGTCTTCTCCAACACCACAGTTCAAAAACATCAATTCTTCGGTGCTTGGCTTTCTTCACAGTCCAGCTCTCACATCCATACATGACCACTGGAAAAACAATAGCCTTGACTAGATGGACCTTGGTTGTCAAAGTAATGTCTCTGCTTTTTAATATGCTATATAGGTTAGTCATAACTTTCCTTCCAAGGAGTAAGCGTCTTTTAATTTCATGGCTGAAATCAGCATCTACAGTGAGTTTGGAGCCCCCCAAAATTAAGTCTGACACTGTTTCCACTGTTTCCCCATCTATTTCCCATGAAGTGATGGGACCAGATGCCATGATCTTAGTTTTCTGAATGTTGAGCTTCAAGCCAGCTTTTTCACTCTCCTCTTTCACTTTCATCAAGAGGATCTTTAGTTCCTCTTTACTTTCTGCCATAAGGGTGGTGTCATCTGTCATCTGCATATCTGAGGTTATTGATATTTCTCCCGGCAATCCTGATTCCAGCTTTTGCTTCTTCCAGCCCAGTGTTCCTCATGATGTACTCTGCATAGAAGTTAAATAAGCAGGGTGACAATATACAACCTTGATGTACTGCTTTTCCTATTTGGAACCAGTCTGTTGTTCCATGTCCAGTTCTAACTGTTGCTTTCTGACCTGCATATATGTTTCTCAAGAGGCAGGTCAAGTGGTCTGGTATTCCCATCTCTTTCAGAATTTTCCAGTTTCTTGTGATCCACACAGTCAAAGCTTTGGCATAGTCAATAAAGCAGAAATTATGTTTTTCTGGAACTCTCTTGGTTTTTCCCTGATCCAGCGGATGTTGGCAATTCGATCTCTGGTTCCTCTGTCTTTTCTAAATCCAACTTGAACATCTGGAAGTTCACGGTTCACGTATTGCTGAAGCCTGGCTTGGAGAATTTTGAGCATGACTTTACTAGCGTGTGAGATGAGTGCAATTGTGTGGTAGTTTGAGCATTCTTGGCATTGCCTTTCTTTGGGATTGGAATGAAAACTGACCTTTTCCAGTCCTGTGGCTATTGCTGAGCTTTCCACATTCGCTGGCATATTGAGTGCAGCACTTTCACAGCATCATCTTTCAGGATTTGAAATAGCTCAACTGGAATTCCATTACCTCCACTAGCTTTGTTCGTTGTGATGCTTTCTAAGGCCCACTTGACTTCACATTCCAGGATGTCTGGCTCTAGGTGAGTGATCACACCATCATGATTATCTGGGTTGTGAAGATCTTTTTTGTACAGTTCTTCTGTGTATTCTTGCTACCTCTTCTTAATATCTTCTGCTTCTGTTAGGTTCATACCATTTCTGTCCTTTATTGAGCCCATTTGTCATAGTTTGTATTCAAATTATTATATGTAGATTTCTTCTCTTGAGTATGAACTTTCCGAAGGAAGATTGATTTTTCCATACAATTGTGCCTCCATTCTTATAGTTACATACCTCCTCTCCCACCCCATGTCTGAAGATATAAATGCATTGCATTGAGGGACTAGAAAGAAGTTATTGTAATGTTTATCAAATTAAAAAAAAAAGTTTATAGTTCATATGATCTACTAAACAGCTTAGAAAAAATGAAGCATTTTACATTTTTATTTCATTGAATCATTGTTTTAAATCTTATATCCTATAATACAATATATAGAATATTTTTAGTTTGCTTCAAGGTGATTTTATTTTAGATACTGAATTATTGAAATATGGTTTCTATAGAAACTGTATAAGTATGCTGACCTTTAATGATAGACTTGGAAATGTGTATTGGCATTCAGAAATTTCCACTGTCCTTTCTAATAACTTTGCAGCAGTGAATTTCAGTATCCTAAATGAAATGCAATATAATACTAACACTGTGCTGTGTGCTTAGACGCTCAGTGGGGTTCGATTCTTTGGGACTCCATGGACTGTAGCCCATCTGGCTCCTCTGACCACAGTTATTCTGCTGTCTTTCACTTTAAGGTGACTGTTCAAAAGACATCAAAGCAAGAAAAGCCCCAGTGTAAACGCTTTTAAGGCTCTCGTTAATATATGTGTTTGTCAATATCCCATTGGCTAATGTAAATCACAAGCAATGGAAGGAGTGGGTTGCAATGCCCTCCAACAGAGAATCTTCCCAACCCAGGGATCAAACCCAGGTCTCCCATATTGCAGGTGGATTCTTTACCATCTGAGCCACCTGAGAGGCAGAGGAATGTTCCTTTTTACTCAAAGAGTAAGGAACTGTTACATCTTATGATAGTGACAAGGTCTACAGGGCTATATTTGGATTAGTTTGTAATTGCATATAAATTGGAGAAGGCAATGGCAACCCACTCCAGTGTTCTTGCCTGGAGAATCCCAGGGACGGCGGAGTCTGGTGGGCTGCCATCTATGGGGTCGCACAGAGTTGGACACGACTGAAGTGACTTAGCAGCTGCAGCAGCATATAAATTATTTTAAATCCAAAATTTGAAGTCAGTATTAATGCTAAGTTCAGAATTCTGGGATTTATGATGTTGTTTTGAGGAATTTTAGAGACCATATCTAAAGAAAAGGATATAGGAAACTATTCTTTTGTGAGTTTCATATCTGATCATTTTATACATCCCACGTGTGTTTTTTTTTTCTTTTGTTTGCCTGATTTAACTTAATGCCAGATGCTAATTGGCAGTAAGTTTATTTGGTGGAAAAGTCAATGAACATAAAGAATCAGGGCCTTAATATTACAAACTAGCATTTTTACTTGTGGAAATAAAATGAGCATTTTCTAGCAAATATTTAAACCTCCTATTGTGTGGTAGATTTAATGAGATGTTCATAAAAATATGCAACTCCTTCCATCAAGAGTTAGAAACTCTTCTTCCATCTTTTAAATCGGGTTTGGTCATGTCACTTACTTTAGCTGATATGACATTAGAAATGTGGATATGCTTTTTGTGGATTCATAGGAAAACCATGGATTTTTTTTTTTTAATGTAGTGGCAACTAAAGAACTACCATGTGTATTAAAAATGAGAGAGTTAATTCAAATTGGAAAATGTTTTGGTCCCAAACTTTTCAGAGGTAGAAAGCAGGTTGAGCAAGCTACCTGGGTATTCCTTTTTTAAAAAAGGATGACTCTGAAGACAGAAATGAAAAGTATCGAGAAAAGTAGACTTGGGAATTTGCTCTTCAAGGAGCAAATGCCTGTTTTATTCAAGAAATGCTTTGTCTCCAGAGTAATGTCACCCGATACTACATGCCTGGCTTAATTTCACAACTGCTATGGACCAGTAATTTTTATTCCTTCTTTTTGAAATGAAAGTGGAAGTCACTCAGTCATGTCTGACTCTTTGCAACCCCATAGACTATACAGTTCATGGAATTCTCCAGGTCAGAATACTGGAGTCGGTAGCTGCTCCCTTCTCCAGGGGATCTTCCCAACCCAGGGATTGAACGCAAGTCTCCCACATTGCAGGCAGATTCTTTACCAGCTGAGCCACCAGGGAAGCCCAAGAATACTGCAGTAGGTAGCCTATCCCTTCTCCAGTGGATCTTCCCTACCTAGGAATTGAACCAGGGTCTCTTGAATTACAGGCGGGTTCTTTACCAGCTCAGCTACTAGGGAAGTCCTTTATTGAAATGGGAGCATCTAATGTGACTGTTTTGTCCATGTGCAGAATAAGGGTGAGTAATTTACTTTCTATTTTACATGTCACTGAATCTTAGAAACCATGTCCATCTTAGACCAGATACTGATTACAAAATACTAGTTTTTTAGCCTGATGGCAAAATTTATGGAGACATTTTTGGAGCCTTTGAAGACAGTAACTTATTTGTAGATAGGAGAAATGCAAATAACTGTGAACATAGCTGAACTTTGGTAAAGTGAAAGATAACACAACCATCAGATTTTTCAGCTCCTCTTGTCAAGAGGCAGAATCTGTCTTTCCATTACTCGTGATTTACATTAGCCAGTGGGATACTGACAAATACTATGCTAACAAGAGCCTTAAAAGTGTTTGTGCACTGGAGCTTTCCTTGCTTCAAAACTTTTTAAGCAGTCACTATGAATGAAAAGACAGCAGAATGACTGTGGTGTGGCCACACTCTGCATGTTGATGACAGATGTGTGGTTGAGTCATCCCTTATCTCTCCAGAATAATCCAGGCATGTCAGTAAGGTCCTCTGAGACCAGCCAAGAAAAAAAGTCACAATAGTTGAAACACACCTGCCAGTTGAGGACTGATTATACACATATGAGTTCAGTTCAGTCACTCAGTCGTGTCCGACTCTTTGAGACCCCATGAATCGCAGCACGCCAGGCCTCCCTGTCCATCACCAACTCCCGGAGTTCACTCAAACTCATGTCCATCAAGTCGGTGATGCCATCCAGCCATCTCATCCTCTGTCATCCCCTTCTCCTCCTGCCCTCAATCCCTCCAAGCATCAGGGTCTTTTCCAGTGAGTCAGCTCTTTGCATGAGATGGCCAAAGTATTGGAGTTTCAGCTTTAGCATCAGTCCTTCCAATGAACACCCAGGACTGATCTTTAGGATGGACTGGTTGGATGTCCTTGCAGTCCAAGGGACTCTCAAGAGTCTTCTCCAACACCACAGTTCAAAAGCATCAATTCTTTGGTGCTCAGCTTTCTTTACAGTTCAACTCACATCCATGCATGACCATGGGAAAAACCATAGCCTTGACTAGACAAATGCATGACTGAGTCCATTTGACAATAGCGGTGAGATGGCCCACCTGAAAGGTGACCCATAGAATCTTGAGTAAATGAATAACTACTGTTTCAAACCAGAATGTTTGGGGTATTTTTTTGTGGCAATAGATAACTGATAAATTAACTGATAAATGAAAACCCACTTACACAACAGATGTCTAACATGTACCCATTATGTGCTGTTTTCTATGTTTGGTGTAGAAAAGATTTTTATTCAATAAGGTTACTAAAGTTGATGCTAATAATTAACTTATAAAACTAGAAGTCCCAACTTTAAGTACATAATTTATATATTCGAAGTGTTAACAAGGGTCTAACTGGAGATGGGCATCAAAACATTATTACCTGCTTAATAGTGAGGCTTTCTGCTTCTTGTAAGAAATCCTATTTTTCACTGGGAAAGATCTTAGTTGCCCAGCATCATCCAATATAGTATTTTGTTAGAGCTGAGTTTACCTTCTTCTTCAAAGTAGAAATATCACCAAATCAGATTGTTTTAGCCATGCCTAGAATATGCCTCAGGAAAAATTTCATGACCTTATTCTAATTAATTTTTGTGAGCCTCAGTTCTAGGACTTTTATTTGAAAAGGAGAGCTTGCCCCTTCTTGAGTAACTGAGAAGATGGAATTGCCTGTGTCATTTTGCCACCAACATGGGAGATATTGATTTTGTATGAACTCAAGAGAGAATGGGCTTCCGTGGTGGCTCAGGGGTAAAGAAACCACCTGAAATGCAGGAGACACAGGTTTGATTCCTGGGTCAGGAAGATACCCTGGAGGAGGAAATGGCAACCCACTCCAGTGTTCTTGCCTGGAAAATTCCACAAACAGAAGAGCCTGGTGGGCTGCAGTTCATGAGGTTGCAAAAGGGTCGGACACGACTTAGTGACTAGACAACAGCAAGAGAAAATAATAAAACTGAAATGGAAAGAACAAAACTGAATACTGATGACAGCATTTGAGATCCTAAACTGAACTTTGCTTGAAGCCATATTTATCCCTGGAATTTTTAATTTTGTCATTTAATAAATTCCTTGAAGTCTAATTAAGTTGGGTTCCAAAAACCTTAGCATGAGAAGAGTATGTGTTGCACTTTATGTTTGACCAAACTCCTCTTCCAAAAGAATTTCTCCTCTTCATTTTATTTTTAATCCTCTGATTCAATTTAACGTATTAATACAGAATTGAAAGCCCTTTCCAGATGTATAGATACCAACTGTCCTCTACAATATTCAAGCGTACAGTTTCTATAGGCACAACTCCAAAGCTTGTTTGCAAAGTGTTTGACAAGAAGAAGCACAGTTTTCCTAATGGAAGATTATACCTTTTTGACAATATGCATGCACATGCATTATCCACATAATAAAATAATTTACATATCTCTGGACTATTTGGGCTTCCCAGGTGGCACTAGTGGTGAAGAACTCACCTGCCAATACAGGAGACATGAGCATTTGATCACTGGGTTGGGAAAATCCCCGGGTTGGGAAGATCCCCTGGAGGAGGGCATGGCAACCCACTCCAGTATTCTTGCCTGAAGAAGCCCATGGACAGAGGAACCTGGCATGCTACAGTCCATATCGTTGCAGAGTCAGATACAAACTGAAGCGATTTAGCACTCACACTAACTGGACTGTTACACAAAAGAGAAATGAATTTTTCTTTTTTCCTTAACCATGTTTTAGTCTCTCTATATTACAGTATCTTAACATCTACCATAACTGATCCTAATTTTCCTTTAAATTTAGTAACTTATTAAATATGGCATTATTTTACCAGGTAGGTTTAATGTAGGAAACAAATTTCTCTGGGTATAGCAAGCAAAATGGAATCAGTACTTAGAAAACTGTTGGAAGGCTAGAGAAGTAAATGTTAGACAGGCACCTGGGCTTTAGGGTCCTATCACTGTGATTTCCATACAGAGAGGAGGATAGTTTGTTGCAGCTGCTAGAAAAACAGCTGTCTTTTAGTGTTCAGTTACTAGACACAGGAATGTAGAAGAACCAACTGAAAAAAATTACGTATCTGTTAGACCTCATTTGAAAGAAGATTTTTCCTCACTCTGTCAATAATACTGCAAGTGCAACCTATTAATAGAATCTCACTCATAACTAAATTTTATCTATAAAGCATTCTGGAAAATGTGGTTTTTGAAACTATTTTCTACAGTACAGTGGGAGGACATGGAAGAAGGTGGAATGGATAAGTTTAAAGTAATTATTCTCTGCATTAGTCAAGATTCTCCAGAGAAACTATTCCATTTTTGTTCAGCCACTAAGTTGTGTCCAAATCTTTGCAACCCCATAGACTGCCAGGTTCTGTCCATGGAATTCTCCAGGCAAGAATACTGGGGTGGGTTGCCATTTCCTTCTCCAGGGATCTTCCTGACCCAGGGATTGAAACCGTGTCTCTTGTGTCTCCTGTATTGGCAGGTGGATCCTTTACCACTGTGCTACCTAGGAAACCCTAATCAGTGATGCTGTATTCAAATCAATAAAAAGGAAACAAGAACAATGGAAGACCCTGAACTTCAGTAGATTAATACAATGACAGTTTTCTTTAAGTTCATGTGAAAACTATGATAGATTTACTGACTTCATGATAACTTTTTCTGGCAAATACCCTCTATATGGTGACTGTTTTAATGCCATAACTCCCCAGGAAAAGATGAGACTTTCTTAGTCTCTAAGCAGATAACACTGTATCCTCCTACTCTAGCAAATAACTACTTTATCTTAGAAATGAAAGAAATGCGTTCCTTATAGAAACAGAGCAGGTCATATGGCCTTGTCTAACTGCAGTAGGCCTGGAAAATGTAGAAAAGCTAATAAAATATTTGGTTAGCATTATTGTTTCTGCCAGTCTTTTCTAGAAACCTTTAAACTAATCAAACATATTATACCCCTGCACTCTCAGTGCTCACCATCACACAATCAGCATGTATTACATGTTAGTGGAATAAGGACAGGATGGCAGCAATAAACATTCACAGTCAGAAAGAGGAAGAATGGAAGATACCCAGAAATCACTAATCCATTGCAACCCTAAAGCATTTGAAAGACATTGATTAGAATTCTTCTGTAGTGTGGAATGTTCTTTAATTAGTTCCAACTCTGCAATTTAAGAGGAGCTCCCAAATCCATTTTTCATTGTGCCATCTGGCTCCACTCTCTGGTGAGTCTTCCTTTTTCTCTTCCTCAGTCCCTCTGGCTCGAAGTGGGCATTGTATCTTTCTCTTTCTTGCTGGTAAAAGTTTGGTTGTCAAGTTTGACTAAATGTGGACTACTTCATTCTACACTTATGGTACAACTTCCTAAAAGTCTTAGTAGGTTTCTTGTCTATTTAAGTTAGCTCTGTGGACCAGTAGCTAGGAACACAGTTCATTTGAGACTTAGTTTTCGTATCAACTATATTTCTTCATTTTCTCAATTATAAACATGTTTCTTTTGATTGACTATGGACCCGTTTTGAGACTGTAGAGCTTCTGTGGCAAAGCCTCATCTTGAATGCAATCTTTTCATTGAGAAAATTTATGTAAGTAAAAGACATCACACCTTTGGTCTAATGTTTGCCCTGCTGCTGCTGCTGCTGCTAAGTCACTTCAGTCGTGTCAGACTCTGTGTGACCCCATAGATGGAAGCCCACCAGGCTCCCCCTTCCCTGGGATTCTCCAGGCAAGAACACTGGAGTGGGTTGCCATTTCCTTCTCCAGGACAGCTAATTACATGAAAATTTTACTGGATATTTTTGACTATCATAATTTTTGCTTTTACTTTTACTGTTTGGAGATAATAAGCAGGTGCCTTTTCCAACCCAGCCTGGTCTTGAATTTCTGAATTTCATCCTTTCCCTTTAAATTCTGCTTTAAAATTGAATTTAAAATCAGTTCTTTCCTGAGTTTATTTCTCTGATAATGACTTGTCAATAGCCGCCAACAGCAATCACTATGAACTACTGGTGACCTGTTTTCCAACCTCTTCTTATAGATCCACAAATACATTGACTGTATAACAGTTTTGCCAATTATTTTGTCACTGCCATAAAATGGATCAATATCCTGCTAAACTGATATCAATTTCCTCACCTTCTGCCATGCAACTGCTGTTTTTCACTGTAGATGCACCCTATTTCTACAGTAACAAAGAGATCCCATGTCTCAGTACTTAATGACAAAAGCTTTATTCTCACAACCTCAAGTCTGTTTCAGCTCTAAAGACTTTCTGGTTTACTGTCCTTCATGTAGGAACTCAGCAATGCACTACGGCAGAAAGAACAAAACACCCAAAGTCCTTATGCTGGCAATCAAATATTTGACTTGAAAGTGACACAACTTACCTCATCGACCAGGGGTTATTGGCTAGAACTTCTTCCATCTATTGCCCTGAGTTAGGTGATTTCCATGCTCCTGGATAAAGCTTTATGCTAACTGGCTAATCCCTGAGATATTTGCCAGGGTAAGTGGAATAGAGTTGAGTAATGGTGACTCAGAGGTAAAGAATCCACTTTCAATGCAGGAGATGCAGGAGACGGGGGTTTGATCTCTGGGTTGGGAAGATTCCCTGGAGTAGGAAATGGCAACCCACTCCAGTATATTTGCCTGGGAAATTCCATGGACAGAGGAGCCTGGTGGGTTACAGTCTGTGGGTTGCAGAGTCACACATGACTAAGCACCCACCACTATCAATAATATTAAGTGAAATAGGATTGCTATGATTGGCTTAGACTATGCAGGTCCCACCCCTGAAGCTGAGGCTAACTCTTCAAGCAGTGTGATGTCAACACAGGGTGGGCAGAAGGAATCAGTTACAGTGTTAACTAAGAAATAAGCTCTTAAATAACCCTAAGTCAAAAAGGTTCTTAGTGATTGACCATCCTCTACTACCCAAAATCCATGTATAATTAATTGGTAACCTAAAACAACACTCAAACAGAAGATGGCAAGAGTGAACGTAGACCTTCTAGGAATCACTGAATTAAGATGGACTGGAATGGGTGAATTTAACTCAGATGAGCATTATATCTACTACTGTGGACAGGAATCCCTTAGAAGAAGTGGAGTAGCCATCACGGTCAACAAAGAGTCCAAAATGCAGTATTTGAATGCAATCTCAAAAACCAAAGAATGATCTCTGTTTGGTTCCAGGCAAACCATTCAATATTAGAGTAATCCAAGCCTATACCACAACCAGTAATGCTGAAGAAGCTGAAGTTGAACGGTTCCATGAAGACCTACAAGACCTTTTAGAACTAATACCCAATAAAGATGTCTTTTTCATTATAGGGGACTGGAATGTAAAAGTAGAAAGTCAAGAAACACCTGGAGTAACAGGCAAATTTGTCTTTGGAGTACAGAATGAGGCAGGGCAAAGGCTAATAGAGTTTTGCCAAGAGAACACACTGGTCATAGCAAACGCCCTCTTCCAACAACACAAGAGAAGACTCTACACATGGACATCACCAGATGGTCAACACTGAAATCAGATTGATTATTTTCTTTTCAGCCAAAGATGGAGAAGCTGTATACAGTTAGCAAAAACAAGACTGGGAGATGACTGTGGCGCAGATCATGAACTTTTTATTGCCAAAATCAGACTTAAATAGAAGAAAGTAGGGAAAGCCACTAGACCTCTCAGTTATGACCTAAATCAAATCCCTTATGATTATACAGTGGAAGTGAGAAATAGATATAAGGGACTAGATCTGATAGAGTACCTAATGAACTCTGGACGGAGGTTCATGACATTGTACAGGAGACAGGGACCAAGACCATCCCCATGGAAAAGAAAAGCAAAAAAGCAAAATGGCTGTCTGAGGAGGCCTTACAAATAGCTGTGAAAAGAAGAGAAGCCAAAAGCAAAGGAGAAAAGGAAAGATATATCCATTTAAACCCAGGGTTTGAAAGAATAGCAAGGAGAGATAAGAAAACCTTCCTCAGTGATCAATGCAAAGAAATAGAGGACAATAGAATGGGAAAGACTAGAGATCTCTTCAAGAAAATTAGAGATACCAACAGAACATTTCATGCAAAGATGGGCTCTATAAAGGACAGAAATGGTATGGACCTAACAGAAACAGAAGATATTAAGAAGAGGTGGCAAGAATATACAGAAGAACTGTAAAAAAAAGATCTCACGACCCAGATAATCACGATGATGTGATCACTCACCTAGTGCCAGACATCCTGGAATGTGAAGTCAAGTGGGCTTTAGAAAGCATCACTATGAACAAAGCTAGTGGAGGTGATGGAATTCCAGTTGAGCTATTTCAAATCCTGAAAGATGATGCTGTGAAAGTGCTACACTCACTATGCCAGCAAATGTGGAAAACTCAGCAGTGGCCACAGGACCAGAAAAGGTCAGTTTTTATTCCAATCCCAAAGAAAGGCAATGCCAAAGAATGTCAAACTACCACACAATTGCACTCATCTCACAAGCTAGTAAAGTCATGCTCAAAATTCTCCAAGCCAGGCTTCAGCAATACGTGAACCGTGAACTTCCAGATGTTCAAGCTGGATTTAGAAAAGACAGAGGAACCAGAGATCAAATTGCCAACATCTGCTGAATCATGGAAAAAGCAAGAGAGTTCCAGAAAAACATCTATTTCTGCTTTATTGACTATTCCAATCCTTTGACTGTGTGGATCACAAGAAACTGTTTAAAATTCTGAAAGAAATGAGAATACCAGACCACCTGACCTGCCTCTTGAGAAACGTATATGCAGGTCAGGAAGCAACAGTTAGAACTGGACATGGAACAACTGACTGGTTCCAAATGGGAAAAGGAGTATATCAAGGTTGTATATTTTCACCCTGCTTATTTAACTTCTATGCAGAGTACATCATGAGAAACGCTGGGCTGGAAGAAGCAATAGCTGGAATCAAGATTGCTGGGAGAAATTATCAATAACCTCAGATATGCAGATGACACCACCCTTATGGCAGAAAGTGAATAGGAACTAAAGATCCTCTTGATGAAAGTGAAAGAGGAGAGTGAATAAGTTGGCTTGAAGCTCAACATTCAGAAAACAAAGATCATGGCATCTGGTCCCATCACTTCATGGGAAATAGATGGAGAAACAGTGGAAACAGTGTCAGACTTAAATTTTTTTTTGCTCCAAAATCACTGCAGATGGTTATTGCAGCCAGGAAATTAAAAGACGCTTACTCCTTGGAAGGAAAGGTATGACCAACCTAGACAGCATATTAAAAAGCAGAGACATTACTTTGCCAACAAAGGTCCATCTAGTCAAGGCTATTGTTTTTCCATTGGACATGCATGGATGTGAGAGTTGGACTGTGAAGAAAGCTGATCGCTGAAGAATTGATGCTTTTGAACTGTGGTGTTGGAGAAGACTCTTGAGAGTCCCTTGGACTGCAAGAAGATCCAACCAGTCCATCCTAAAGGAGATCAGTCCTGGGTGTTCATTGGAAGGACTGATGCTGAAACTGGAACTCGAATTCTTTGGTCACCTCATGTGAAGAGTTGATTTATTGGAAAAGACTCTGATGCTGGAAGGGATTGGGGGCAGGAGGAGAAGAGGATGACAGAGGATGAGATGGCTGGATGGCATCACAGACTCGATGGAGATGAATTTGAGTGAACTCTGGGAGTTGGTGATGGACAGGGAGACCTGGCGTGCTGTGATTCATGGGGTCACAAGGAGTCAGACACGACTGAGTGATTGAATTGAACTGATAACAATGTTATGCTTTATTGATCTGAAAGCACTAAGTAAGCCCAAGAAACCTGCTTAACATCTTCCAAACCTATCCTGGACTTTTTTCTGGAGAGTAGACTCTATTTCAGAGATGTGATTCCTTAGTACTCTGGCTGTAGCTCTGCAACGATGCCCTAATATGATGAGACATAGGCCTGTGTTTTCAGATTGGGAGGAAGTTTGTGAGGTCCTTATATATAACAGGAGTTTGGTGCTCAGAGAAGCATAATGAATCCAGAACAAATGCTAAAGGAGTAAGGAAAGAAACAGATGGAGATGCCAAATACGTCATTTACCAACTGCACATTTCCCCTTCAAGGTTGGCTCATAGCCATGTTTATAGAAAATGAACAGTAATTGACGATAACCACAGTTCCCTCTTGTGACATGGTCTCTGGGTTGCATTATCTCTCTTGAGTATTTAATCATTTAAGTAATGGTCACAATCTAATTCATAAACACTCTTTCAAGATGAATTTAATTCCTCCGTAGTCTTCAAATGATAAGACAGAGGGGTGGGGAAAGCGAGAAGTGTTTCCCAAAGTACTCTTCTGCAAAGGAAATGAAATAAATGGCATCCATATGCTTTCAGATTGGTGTGGATTTTTAAGTTGCAATGCACACAGTTTTAGGGAATTGGGTGGGACTGCAGTCCCTTTGCCACCACTCGTGGGACAGAGTATGTTGTGGCTATACCATAGAATATTTCTAGCTCTTCTGTCTTTTGAAGCACCCTGTCTTGGGGAAGCTAATCCACCAAAAAGCAGCACCCAGACAGTTGAGAGTTAACTAAGGAAACCTCAACAAATTTTCTGTTATGATAAATGCAAGTGAGTTTTATCACAGGCCAGCTTGGCAGCTCTGTTCTCCACCATCCTGACTCAGACACTTAGGATGCAGCAGCCTCCAATTTTATGGTGTTCATTTGCCAATGGAAAGAATGGAAGGTTAGTTACTCAGTCGTGTCTGACTCTGCAACCACAGGGATTGTAGCCTGCCAGGCTCCTCTGTCCATGAACATTTTGGCAGCATCACAGAAATTCTCGTCACTGTACAGAAATGTTGCCCTTTAGACCTGAATCCAATAGGTATTCAGAGTCATCAAAATGACCGCTAAAGGCCTGAAAGCAATAAACTGAAAGCTTTGTTCAGAATGCTTTGAACCCACTCATTGCCCTTGGAGTTCTTACTCAAAAATTGGTTTTAATCTTTGAAAGAGAAAGAAAAAGTGTTGGCTATAATAATTGCTTATGTATCTAGAACACAGTCAAAAATTGGAAAACAAGCAAAACTGCCTCAGATCAAGTTATGAGTCATGATAAATAAAGTTGTTCGACAATATCAAACAGCTTGGAAGCTCTGCTCTCTACCATCCTGGATGGTAGCTTCCATTTTTACAGTGTATATTTGCCAATGGAAAGAATGGAAGGTTAGTTGCTGAGTCGTATCTGACTCTTTGCAACCAAATGGACTGTAGCCCACCAGGCTTCTCTGCCCATGGATTTCCCAGGCAAGAATGCTGGAGTGGGTTGCCATTTCCTTCTCCAGGAAATCTTATTGACCCAGGGATCAAAACTGCATCTCTGCATTGGCAAGCGAGTTCTTTACCACTAGCACCACCTGAGAAGTCTGACAAATTGCTCACTCACTTCTAAAACTTCAGCCTAGAAATGACAGATATTATTTCTGCTTATACTTTTATTTTACACAGGGCTGGGGAAACAGACTCTGGGAGGGCATAAACAAAACCTGTGTGCACCAAGAACCAAGAAAAAGGAGGAGTGACTACACAAGAGACTGACCCAGACTTGCCCATAGGTGTCCAGGAGTCTCTGGTGGAGGCATGGGTTGGCGGTGGCCTGCTGCAGGGTCAGGGGCATGGAGTGCACCAATGCATGAAACCTTTTGAAGGAGGAGGTTTATCTTCATTACCTCCACCATAGTTTGGCCTCAGGTCAAACAACAGGAAGGGAACACAGCCCTGCCCATCAACAGAAAATTGAATTAAAGATTTACTGAGAATGGCCACGCCCATAAGAACAAGACCCAGTAACCCCCTCATTCAGTCGCTCCCATCAGGAAGCTTCCATAAGCCTCTTATCCTTATCCAAGAGAGGGCAGACAGAATGAAAACCACAATCACAGAAAACTAACCAAATTGATCACATGGACCACAGCCTTGTCTACTCAATGAAACTATGAACTATGTCGTGTAACACTCAAGATGGACGGATCACGGTGGAGAGTTCTGACAAAATGTTGTCCACTAGAGAAGGGACTAGATGGACCTTGGTTGGCAAAGTAATGTCTCTGCTTTTTAATATGCTATCTAGGTTGGTCATAACTTTCCTTCCAAGGAGTAAGCATCTTTTAATTTCATGGCTGCAATCACCATCTGCAGTGATTTTGGAGCCCAAAAAAATAAAGTCTGACACTGTATCCACTGTTTCTCCATCTATTTCTCATGAAGTGATGGGACCAGATGCCATGATCTTTGTTTTCTGAATGTTGAGCTTCAAGCCAACCTTTTCACTCTCCTCTTTCACTTTCATCAAGAGGCTTTTTAGTTCCTCTTCACTTTCTGCCATAAGGGTGGTGTCATCTGCATACCTGTGGTTATTGATATTTTTCCAATAATCTTGATTCCAGCTTGTGCTTCTTCCAGCCCAGCGTTCCTCATGATGTACTCTGCATAGAAGTTAAATAAGCAAGGTGACAATATACAACCTTGACGTACTCCTTTTCCTATTTGGAACCAGTCTGTTTTTCCATGTCCAGTTCTAACTGTTGCTTCCTGACCTGCATACAGGTTTCTCAAGAGGCAGGTTAGGTGGTCTGGTATTCCCATGTGTTTCAGAATGTTCCACAGTTTATTGTGATCCACAGAGTCAAAGGCTTTGGCATAGTCAATGAAGCAGAAATAGATGTTTTTCTGGAACTCTCTTGCTTTCTCCATGATCCAGCGGAGATTGGCAATTTGATCTCTGGTTCCTCTGCCTTTTCTAAAATCAACTTGAACATCTGGAAGTTCACAGTTCACATATTGCTGAAGCCTGGCTTGGAGAATTTTGAGTGTGACTTTACTAGCGTGTGAGATGAGTGCAATTGTGTGGTAGTTTGACATTCTTTGGCATTGCCTTTCTTTGGGATTGGAATGAAGACTGACCTTTTCCAGTCCTGTGGCCACTGCTGAGTTTTCCACATTTGCTGGCATAGTGAGTGTAGCACTTTCACAGCATCATCTGAAATAGCTCAACTGGAATTCCATCACCTCCACTAGCTTTGTTTGTAGTGATGCTCTCTAAGGCCCACTTGACTTCACATTCCAAGATGTCTGGCTCCAGGTGAGTGATCACGCCATCGTGATTATCTTCGTTGTGAAGATCTTTTTTGTACAGTTCTTCTGTGTATTCTTGCCACCTCTTCTTAATATCTTCTGCTTCTGTTAGGTCCATACCATTTCTGTCCTTTATCGAGCCTATTTGCATGAAATGTTCCCTTGATATCTCTAGTTTTCTTGAAAAGATCTCTTGTTTTTCCTATTCTGTTGTTTTCCTCTATTTCTTTGCATTGATCACTGAGGAAGGCTTTCTTATCTCTCCTTGCTATTCTTTGGAACTCTGCATTCAGATGCTTATATCTTTCCTTTTCTCCTTTGCTTTTGGCTTCTCTTCTTTTCACAGCTATTTGTAAGGCCTCCTCAGACAGCCATTTTGCTTTTTTGCATTTCTTTTCCATGAGGATGGTCTTGGTCCCTGTCTCCTGTACAATGACACGAACTTTCATCCAGAGTTGATGTGAGAGTTGGACTGTGAAGAAAGCTGATCGCCAAAGAATTGATGCTTTTGAACTATGGTGCTGGAGAAGACTCTTGAGAGTCCCTTGGACTGCAAGGAGATCCAACCAGCCCATTCTGGAGGAGATCAATCCTGGGTGTTCATTGGAAGGACTGATGCTAAAGCTGAAACTGCAATACTTGGGCAACCTCATGCGACGAGTTGACTCACTGGAAAAGAGTCTGATGCTGGGAGGGATTGGGGGTGGGAGGAGAAGAGGACGACAGAGAATGAGATGGCTGGATGGCATCACTGACTCAATGGACATGAGTTTGAGTGAACTCCGGGAGTTGGTGATGGACAGGGAGTCCTGGCGTGCTGTGATTCATGGGTTCGCAAATAGTCGGACATGACTAAGAAACTGAACTGAACTGAGAGAAGGGAATGTCAAACCACTTCAGTATTCTTGCCTTGAGAATCCCATGAACAGTATGGGAAAGCAAAAAGATAGGACACTGAAAGATGAACTCCCCAGGTCGGTAAGTGTCCAATATGCTACTGAAGAAGAAAGGAGAAAAAACTCCGGAAAGAACAAAGAGACAGAGCCAAATTAAAAACAACATGCAGCTGTGGATGTGACTGGTGATGGAAATGAACTCTGATGCTGAAAGGAGCAATATTGCATAGGAACCTGGAATATTAGGTCCATAAATCAAGGTAAATTGAAAGTGGTCAAACAGGAGACAGCAAGTGTGAACATCAACATTTTAGGAATCAGGGAACCAAAATGGACTGGAATGGATGAATTTAACTCAGATGACCATTATATCTACAACTGTGGGCAAGAATCCCTTAGAAGAAATGGAGTAGCCATCATAGTCAACAAAAGAATCCAAAATGCAGTGCTTGGATGCAGTCTCAAAAATGACAAAATGATCTCTGGCCATTTCCAAAGCAAACCATTCAATATCACAGTAATCCAAGTCTATGCCCCATTCAGTAATGCTGAAGAAGCTGATGTTGAGTGGTTCTATGAAGAACTACAAGCTCTTCTAGAACTAACACCCCCAAAAATGTCCTTTTCATTACAGGGGACTGGAATGCAAAAGTAGGAAGTCAAGAGATACCTGGAGTAATAGGTAAATTTGGCCTTGGAGTACAAAATGAAGCAGAGCAAAGGCTAACAGTGTTTTGCCAAGAGAACACACTGGTCATAGCAAATATCCTCTTCCAAAAAACACAAGATAAGACTCCACACACATGGACATCATCAGATAGTCAATACCAAAATCAGATTGATTATATTCTTTGCAGCCAATAATAGAGAAGCTATATACAGTCAGCAAAATAAGACTGGGAGCTGACTGTGGCTCAGATGATGAATTTCTTATTGCCAAATTCAGACTTAAATTGAAGAAAGTAGGGAAAACCACTAGACCGTTCAGGTATGACCTAAATCAAATCCCTTACAATTATACAGTGGAAGTTACAAATAGATTCAAGGGATTAGATCTGATGGAGTACCTGAAGAACTATGGACAAAGTTTGTTATATTGTATAGGAGGCAGTGAGTAAGACCATCCCTAAGAAAAAGAAATACTAAAGGGCAAAACGGTTGTCTGAGGAGGCCTTTCAAATAGCTGTGAAAAGAAAGGAAGTTAAAGACAAAGGAGAAAGGGAAAGATATACTCATTTGAATGCAGAGCTCCAAAGAATAGAGACGAGAATTAAGAAAACCTTCCTCAGTGGTCAATGCAAAGAAATAGAGGGAAACAATAGAATGGGAAAGACTAGAGATCTCTTCAAGAAAATTAGAGATACCAAGGGGACATTTCATGCAAAGATGGGCACAATAAAGGGCAGAAATGGTATGGACCTACCAGAAGCAGAAGATATTAAGAAGAGGTGGCAAGAATACTCAGAAGAACTATACAAAAAAGATCTTCATCATTCACTTTTCTGTCACCTGGTGACAGACATCCTGGAATGTGGGCCTTAGGAAGCCTTACTATGAACAAAGCTAGTGCAGGTGGTCAAATTCCAGTTGAGCTATTTCAAATCATAAAAGCTGATGCTGTGAAAGTGCTTCACTCAATATGTCAGCAAATTTGGAAAACTCAGTAGTGGCCACAGGACTGGAAAAGGTCAATTTTCATTCCAATTCCAAAGAAGGGAAATGCCAAAGAATGCTCAAACTACTGCGCAATTGCACTCATTTCACATGCTAGCAATGTAATGCTAAATTCTCCAAGTCAGGCTTCGACAGTACATGAACCATGAACTTCCAGATGTTCAAGCTGGATTTAGAAAAGGCAGAGGAACAAGAGATCAAATTGCCAACATCCATTGGATCATAGAAAAAGCAGGAGAGTTCCAGAAAAACATCTACTTTTGCTCTATTGACTACCCCAAAGACTTTCTGTGGGTCCAAAAATACTGTGGAAAATTCTTAAAGAGATGGGAACACCGGACCTGCTGACTTGCCTCCTGAGAAATCTGTATGCAGGTCAAGAAGCAACAGTTAGAACTGGTCATGGAATAACAGACTGGTTCCAAATAGGAAAAGGAGTACGTCAAGGCTGTATATTGTCACCCTACTTATTTAACTTATATGCAGAGTACCTCATGTGATATGCTGGGCTGGATGGAACACAAGCTGGAATCAAGACTGCCAGGAGAAATATCAATAGCCTCAGATATGCAGATGACACCACCCTTATGGCAGAAATCGAAGAATTAAAGAGCCTCTTGATAAAAGTTAAAGAGGAGAGTGAAAAAGTTGGCTTGAAACTCAACATGCAGAAAGCTAAGATCATGGTATCCAGTCCAGTCACTTCATGGCAAATAGATGGGGAAACAGTGGAAACAGTGGCAGATTTTATTTTGGGGGGCTCCAAAATCACTGCAGATGGTGACTGCAGCCATGAAATTAAAAGACGAAGAAGAAAAGCTTTCTCCTTGGAAGAAAAGCTATGACCAACCTAGACAGCATATTAAAAAGCAGAAACATTACTTTTTTTTACAAAGGGCCCTCTAGTCAAATCTGGTTTTTCCAGTGGTCATGTTTGGATGTGAGGGCTGAACTACAAAGAAAGCTGAGTGCCTAAGAATTGATGCTTTTGAACTGTGGTGTTGGAGAAGACTCTTGAGAGTCTCTTGGACTGCAAGGGGATCTAACCAGTCATCCTAAAGGAAAGCAGTCCTGAATATTCTTTGGAAGGACTGATGCTGAAGCTGAAACTCCAATACACCAGATGCAAAGAACTGATTCATTTGAAAAGACCCTGATGCTGGGAAAGATTGAAGGTGGTAGAAGAAGGAGATGACAGAGGATGAAATGGTTGGATGACATCACTGACTTGATGGACATGAGTTTGAGCAAGCTCCGGGAGTTGGTGATGGACAGGGAAGCCTGGCGTGCTGCAGTCCATGGGATCACAAATAGTTGGACATGACTGAGCTACTGAATTGAACTGATACTCTATTGACCAAAACAAGTCAAGCATATGCTTTTGCCTTTCAAGGAGGCAGAGAAATACAACCCTCCCATATCTCCATGGGCTTCCCCAATGGTGGTAAAAATAAAACCCGTTTGCTAAAGCAGGAGATGTAGGAGCCACAGGTCTGATCTCTGGGTCAGAAGATCTCCCAGCGAAGGAAATGGCAAACCACTCCAATATTCTTTCCTAGGAAACACCATTGACAGAAGAATTCATGGGTTGCAAAGAGTCAGACACAACTGAATGACTGAGAGTACACACACATATTTCCATAAGGAGAACTGGACACTAAAGGAACACTATTGACTTTTCTTCTAAGTGAAACAAATGCTACTTACTACAAATACAGAAACACACTGGTTTCTGGAAAAGATCTCTTAGGCTCCTATTGGAAATCTTTACATATGTACCTGGTATCCACTTTCATTCTTGATTTCCTAAGTCATAGTATCTTAGAAAATACTAAGATAATATACCTAGAAAATACTTTAGAAGGCAGAAGTGTTTTATAGCATGTATTAATTTGCTAGGATGACCATAGCAAAGTACCACAAACAGGGTGGCTTAAACCACGGAAATTGATTTTCTGACAGTTCTAGAGGATAGAAATCAGACTGAAAGCAGTTTGTTTCATCAGAGTCCTCTCCCTGATTGCAGATGACCATCTTCTCCCTGTCTTCTTGTGGTCTTTCCTCTGTGCATCTCGGTGTCCTAACCTCCTCCACTTACAGGTTCGTGAGTCATACTGGATTAAAGACCCTTCTAAAGACTTGGTTTTAACTTAATTGCCTCTTTAAAGGCCATATATCCACCCACAGTCACATTCTAAAGTACCAGGTCTAGAATTTTAAACCCCCCTTCAATATGAATTTTGGGGGTAAACAATTTAGCCTATTATAGAGTATAATAGGGAGAAGGAAATGGCAACCCACTCCAGTGTTCTTGCCTGGAGAATCCCAGGGATGGCGGAGCCTGGTGGCTGCCGTCTATGGGGTCGCACAGAGTTGGACATGACTGAAGCGACTCAGCAGCAGCAGCAGCAGAGTATAATAGAGGTAAACAAACAAACAAAAAAAGAAGTAAAGAAATAAATTCAGAGATTTAAGAAAATCAGGGAAGTCTGATATAACTTTTGTGTCAGGATATATGCCAAAGGACTCTTGGAAAATTCTCTCATAACAATCAGATGAGAATTAATATTTCTCTCATATTAATCAGATGGCCATAGGCAATGGGACAACTCTTTCCTTACCTGGGTAAAAGGATGACTGGAAGATTATGGTTTATTCCCAAGAGACACTTAAAATAACTAACATTAAAGGGAGAGAATGCATGACATTCACGATACACTGTTCATTTACATCCTTGGGCTTCACCAATATTTTAAAACAGTTTTCTACATAAGGGACTTGTTTGTACCAAGAAGCTGAGTGAGCCAAGGCGATATTCAGGAAAATGTTCCAGGCAGAAGAAATAGTAATTTCAATGGCTTCAAAGAAGGGGCTAAGATAAATTTCATATGCTTGTTATTTTGAGAAATTCAAGAATGACTGACTCTTACTGACCCAAATGTAGCGTTCCCAAATTCCTGGCAGATATTAGTCTTTGAATTTAAGAATAAGAAATTGGGATTTCTAGAAATTTGTAGGAACTCTCCAAATGGCATTATTTATGTTTCATAGAATTCTATATGTTTTTAGAAATAATGAGTCACCATAAAAATAAACAAGGAATTTTTGCTCTGCAATAGATTCATATGGATTTTCATGAGTTTTCTATAAAGTAAAATTGATATAAGTACATGGCTTGATATTATTATCAACCATATATTGTGCCAAGATTTTACATTTCAACAATACATACAAATGATCTCAACTTAATATATACTTTATAATGTGCTGTGCTCAGTTGTGTTCAACTCCTAGTGACCCATGGACTGCAGCCTGTCAGGCTCTTCTGTCCACGGAATTATCCAGCCAAGAATACTGGAGTGGGTTACAATTTCCTTCTCCAATAGTTCATAATAAAAATGCTAAATAAAGAACTAACAAATAATCAATTTACATGGGGAAAACAACATAAACTATTTAATATTTTAAAATGATCATTCTTAAAATGGAATTTTAGAGTCACCAAAGCATTCATTTCCCTGTTCAACAGAACTGATTTTTGTCACAAATATTCCCAATGTAAAAAAATGTATTTTATTTTGAATTAATGTTGGTCGTATTTCTAAAAGTGAATTCAAAAACATCTTCAGATTGGTACGTAGTGCATCACTTGATGAGCTCATTTCAGTTTTTAACAATAAAAAGTGTTTGTTTGCTTACCCTGATTTTTATTTGCTATTGAACTTAATATTGCTTTGCAATTTAAAAACTGATTTTGGCGCAGTTTCTGATTTCATGTTGAAGTATTCCTCAATATTCACATCTTCTCTTGCATTAGTTCTGTTAAATTGTTTACAAGTGACTGTAGCCTATAGCCAATTTTCAAACACTGAAGGTGGCAACAAACATTAATAGGCAGTATTTGAATCACTTAATATTCAGATTTCCAATCAATGTTGGAAACAGTGAGAAACTTTATTTTGGGGGGTTCCAAAATCACTGCAGATGGTGACTGCTGCCATGAAATTAAAAGACGCTTACTCCTTGGAAGGAAAGTTATGACCAACCTAGACAGCATATTAAAAAGCAGAGACATTACTCTACCAAGAAAGGTCTGTCTAGTCAAAGCTATGGTTTTTCCAGTAGTCATGTATAGATGTGAGAGTTGGACTATAAAGAAAGCTGAGCGCCGAAGAATTTATACTTTTGAACTGTGGTGTTGGAAAAGACTCTTGAGAGTCCCTTGGACAGCAAGGAGAACCAATCAGTCCATCCTAAAGGAAATCAGTCCTGGGTGTTCATTGGAAGGATTGATTTTGAAGCTTAAACTCCAATACTTTGGCCACCTGATGCAAAGAACTGACCCACTGGGAAAGACCCTGATGCTGGGAGAGATTGAAGACAGGAGAAGAGAACAACAGAGGATGAAATGGTTGGATGGCATCACCAACTTGATGGACATGAGTTTGAGAAAGCTCTGGCTGCTGGTGATGGACAGGGAATCCTGGCATGCTGCAAAGGGGGTTGGGGGTCTCAAAGAGTTGGACATGACTGAACAACTGAACTCAACTGTACTGAACGGAGTCATATGTTGAAATTGCCAATCAAAAGAGTAATTTTCTTCCTAAGGATATTATTTTTTAGGACAACATTCATAAGATTTGTATAAACAATGCATACAGGCTTACTATTTTTTCTATTTTCAAGAATGGCTTACCATTAGCAATGGACCAGGCCATGAACATAAACTTGTAACAAATGTTAGTCACTCAGTCATGTCTGACTATTTGCAACCCCGTGGACTTTAGCCCACCAGGCTCCACTCATGGAATTCTCCAGGCAAGATTACTGTAGTGGGTAGCCATCGAAACTTATAACAAAGCAACAGCTAAAAAGTAACATTGACTTCCTGCTGCTCTGTTCTGTTTTCGGGAAATATTGACCACAATTTTTGACCCAGCATGTCAGTATCTCCTGCCTTTGTTTTCAAGACAGTGCTTTCTTTTGTACCAGTACCATTTCTATGTTGTTAGTACAGCTTTAATTCTCTTAAGGGCATTATAATTTTGTTTTCCATTTTCCAGATTTCTTGATAGATATTTCATGAGGTTCAGAATTTGGAAGATATACAATCCCCAATAAAAATGGGAAAGAAAGTCCTCTGTGGAAATGTTATCCAAAGTTTCAAAGTTGAAACCTGAAAAGTCAGAATATATAATATCTGTTAATTTCTACATGTTATCTCGTGATGAAAATTAAAATATTTGGGACTAATTCCTATTTTCCAGTGGTATGACTCTTTCACTAGCTTCTTGATAATAAAAATGAATATTTTTTTGTAAAGGGTAGAATTTCTCTTCAATATTTGGTAAAGAATTCCTCTAAAACAACACTTATACACCATAATTGCTTCTAAAAATGTCACTTTACCAATTATGGTATGTTTTTAGGAACCCTGCTAAGTTATCAAGTAGTTAAATTGAAATGAAAGAAACACTTGTTACATGCTTAAGTGCTGTGCAGTGTTACAGCGTGTACAGATATGAGCATAACCAGGTCCATCAAAAACATTACAAGGCAACATAGTTAAATAAGTATAGATTACTGACTATAATACAAAACAGAAAGAAATAAAACCTATAATAGAGGCATATGTAGCACACAGAAAAAAATATGTATATATGGCATATATATACAAATATATGCTGTGCTTAGTCATGTTCTACTCTTTGCAACCCCATGGGCTGTAGCTCAACAGGCTCCTCTGTTCATGGGGATTCTCCAGGCAAGAATATTGGATTGGGTTGTCATGCTCCCCTCCCGGATATCTTCCCAACTCAGGGGTCAAACCCAGGTATCTCGAATTGCAGGCAGATTCTTTACTGTCTGAGCCACATATATTATTTCCAAAGGGGTACTTTTTAGTTGTTTGGAAAACTATATTAATCAAGATTAGCCATTCTTTGGATTGTTGCAACACATTTCATCTCCTGCAGTAACAGTATAGGGGTGCTATTTAGTAAAGAGATTAGATGAATAATTCTCAGACTAGATGTTTGCAAGGAAATGGTTGAGCCATAGGGTACTTTAACTGTTAATTTTATCCATTTAGGTGGTTGCCACAGATTCTCACAACTGACATTGATATCTTTCATGAAAACAACTGAAAACTGTAGGGCTTGATTGGCATTAGTCACTATGAATAATTGTGGCCCAAATTAAGGATTAAAGTTACACGGAAAATATAGTTATGATATTGGGTTTTCTGTATCAGTGCTTGTTACAAAAACTACTACTCTGAAAATGGCAGGAACTTGACAAGCAGGGGAAGTGGAGGGGGAAAATATCCATTTTCCAAAACTGAATGCACTATATTAAGTCTAATTCATCACCAGGGATGTAGACTATTTCTTGAAATTTTCCAAGGATACAATTGGATGGAAGGGCTCAAAAAATTGTTCATCAAATGAACCTATTCTAGTATTTGATAATTTTAATTCTTCCTGATGAATGAGCTGGTCTATAAATCTGCTACAATTATGACTACTTTTGCTATAATGTCCCCAGCACAGAAACAGCTACTTATTGTAAAACTATATGAAATACCTAATATTGTACATTCAATCCTCCAAATCAAAATAACTTCTATTAACATCAATCAATAAAG
This sequence comes from Moschus berezovskii, assembly GCF_049115385.1. Taxonomy (NCBI): domain Eukaryota; kingdom Metazoa; phylum Chordata; class Mammalia; order Artiodactyla; family Moschidae; genus Moschus; species Moschus berezovskii. Next base: position 47,678,894 of record NC_142464.1, on the reverse strand, counting down.
CAAAAACATGAAGAAAAGGAGGCTGAAAGAAGGTTACCTTATACTTGTAAATTGTTCCTTTAAAATACGTGAAAACTCAGTATACACATCACAAGATTATAATTTAATAAGCTTCTATTCCTCATACATATCCCTAGGGGCAACTTCACTTATTTTACTTTATGTCCTGCGTGGGATCCATGTTCCTCAAATTTTTTCAAATGGGAAATACATTTTAGATATATAGCACAGTCACAGATGATTCAAAGCTAGAAATGAAAGCCCCAATTGAATCTATTTGTACGTTAGGAATAGTTCTGGATGTTCATCTGACTTATTTAATCACATTATAGTAATTATTATATAATAACAACATCTACCTCACCTCTCAATCTATGAGAAATAAGGCCTGAGGCTCCCTCAAGTATTTTTATATCCTTTGCTTTTATGTAATATATTATATACATCAGCCATCTGTCTATTGATCCCATATATATACATACATATACAGCAAAACAGATACATATATCAATATGTATATATATTTAATGTATACTATGTAATGTGTGTATGTATAAAACATATATAAATATACAAGACATATATATATATACACATACATATACACACACACATAAGTGTTAGTTGCTTAGTCATATCCAACTCTTTGTGACCCCATGGACTCTAGCCCACCAGACTTTTCTGTTCATGGGATTTTCCAAGCAAGAATACTGGAGTGGGTAGCCTATCCCTTTTCCAGGGGATCTTCCTGACCCAGGGATCGAACCCAGGTCTCCTGCATTGCAGGTGGATGCTTTACCATCTGAGCCACCAGGGAAGCCCATATATACATAAACATATGTATATATATAGCATTGATTCTTTGATTACCTGCAAACTTTTGACCACCTATTAAGATAGTTTTATCCCTTGTCTATGTAGCCTTCATTGTAGACCATACGCCTTGGTATTGCCACCATCATTTCCTTTCCAAACCTTCAGAATGGTATTTATCAAGTGAAGGGATTAACAAGTAGATCTGCCTTGAGGCAGAGACTAATTATTTTTGTTTTGAGGGTTAATCTTACTTATAAATTTTATTCTGCAGATAAGGAATTGGAAACTATGGCCTGATGCTGCTTTTGTCCACCCCATGAGCTAAGAATGGTTTTTAAATTTTTAAATAGTTGGAAAAGAAGAAGAATTATTCGTGGCATGTAAAAATTGTATGACATTCAAATTTTGGTGTGCATAAATCAACTTTTCTTGGAATACAGCCATGCTTATTATTTGCATATTGTCTGTGATTGCTTTCATAGTTCCAAAAGCGAACACAAGGTCTGTAAATTCTAAAACAATGTCTGCTAACCAGGCCCAGTTTGTTCTGAGGCCACAGGAGATATTTGAAAAAATCTGGAGATATTTTTGATTGTCACAAGTGAATGAGATGGATAGTACTGGAGCCCTATCAGAAGAGATTGGGATGCTACTAAATATCCTGCAAAGAACAATACAGCTCCTATAATAATTATCTCATATAAAGTGTCAGTACTGCTGAGATTGAGAAATTTTGGCCTTAAATATTTGCTGTATCTGATCCCTTACAGAAAATATTTGCTAAACCTTGCCTTAGATCCCAATAAAAAATCAAAGGGAGCAAAGTTCCCTCTGATAATTAGAAGACTTAAGTTTAGATACACAAATTTAAAAAAGATGAATAATTACAAATTTAGACAAATTCATTGAATTTTATTTGTGAAATAAATGTCTAGAAAAACTACCTATGTCAAATGGTTCCAACTAGACTCAATATCTAAAACATCCACCTGTAAAGGGATGTAGTTAACATTGAAAAAAACACAAAAACGTAAACTCAATTGCTTATTTTGTGACATGTGTGCCAAATACCTATGTGATATTTTTCTAATTTCAGCTTAGTTTTGTGATTTAATGTAGAGGGTGAATGAATACTTTTAGTATCCAGGAAATTCTGTGTCTCATACTTCAATAGTCATTCTAGAATTTTCCTTTTAAAAACACTTACTGGGTGTGCATTTTGTTAAGGTGAAAGGCTATTCTGTATTATTTAAGCCAAACACTGCCATTATATAAAAATAAGACATAAGAGACTTTCAATAGCAACGAGTCTTCAATAGTAAGAGACAGAGTAATAGGAACCACAACTGGGATTTCTTCTCTGATTTATAAGAATCTCATATTAAGTCACCTCTTAAAAATCTGTACATATAATATATGACTAAACTTATTGTCAACTGGGTTATATTTTCATTTGGCCTTTTCACCCTGCTTTTTGATTTTTAACAAAAGCACAGGAAATATTTCCTTCTGTGGTAGAAGGTAGGAATGGGAGAAGGTGTTCTTTCCCCTTGTCCATTAGATCATACTAATCTCATACTTTTTCTATTTAGAAACCTGACTTTGAGTTAATATATACCATTCTAACATGTCAAAGATGTTAATTTTTAATTTGAAACACTTGTCTTAATAAGAATGGGTGAGATCATGTTAGCTTTATTGTGATAGCTGAACAGTCCCTTAACAAGTGCCTAATGAAAAGAAACAGTGATATTGCAGCTTTGTCTCATTTTAGGCAACAATAATAAGAAGTGGCCCCAGAACAATTGATAGCAGATTCCCATTTTGTGCAGTGTTCCAGAAATAATCTGGTTTTGGCATAATGCAGGGTCAAAGAGAATAAAAGAAAATGTGATGAATACAACTAATTGTTTCCAACTCCCTGAGAAGTGATGATTAAGACTCTGGTTCAGGAAACAGAAAGACCTGGATTTGAACATCATCTTTGACTCTTCCAAGCTATGTGATCTTATGAAACTATTCAGCTGCTCTAAAAGTCTGTTTTCTCACTGGTAAAGTGAGGATAATAAGAGTATGCACCTTACAAAGTTGTTGGGGATAGTTAAATGGTTAACACATGATAACATAGCTATCATGTTCAGTGTATGGTAGCTTTAGTTACAATAACCTTGGTGTCTTCTGGAGTACCTCTGCCCTCCTGTCAGCTCCTTAAATTTGGCTCAAACTCCAATCCATGCCTTGCAATGTTCCAAAATCTTCCCCATAATTTTTGCCCCATAAAATCTTGCTTCCCATGGCTTCCCTGAACCCTTAATTTCTTGCATTCTAGTGGGATATGTCTGTTTTCCCCAGAAATATTTTGATGCAAAATTCTTGTGTGTTCACATACAAGGCTATTCGCCGAACGCACTTGGTCTAACAGATGTTTCAGGAGATTCCGGAGTCCGCATGGGAGTGTTCTGCTGCGGACACTTCTGGCCTTTGGGTGTCATGTCTTCCTCTCCCTTATTTCCTCTCTCCCTTTCTGTTTTTGCTCTGGTTTCTCCTCCTCCTTCTCCTTTCTTGTTTTCACCCCACCCTCTGCCTTGCTCCTTGGCTTCCTATCTTAGTCTTCCTCTGTCCCCTTCTCCCTGATTCTTCTGCACTTTACATCCATCCTCAACTCCAGTTTCCAATTTCCCTGTCTCCACTATGCAAAACAGCTCCCCATTCCTTGAAATCTTGTTGCATCAGCCCTTGAGGGGTTGAGAGAGCCTTATGTGTTCATTTTCTAACATGATATGCTTTTATTACTAATGTGGCTTTCTCCTTGGTGGAAATCCGGACTCAGATTTTTAAAAATGTAATGTCTCATATTGTCGCATAATTGCTTCATGCTCTGTGTTTGCATCTCCTGACCTCTTCTATTTTTCCTGTGAATTCTGAGGGAGCATCCACCTCTGAAAACTCCATGTGGCACCTTCTCTTGTATGTTTGAGGGCCGATAATGCTCAGCCTGCTCTTTTCTTTTGACCTTTAGTACCTCTTACTTGTATTGTGTTGATTTCTATATTTTCCATTATCTTTTAAACACTGGAAACAGGCCTCATTTGTTTCAATTTCTTCCGCAGAGTTGCAGCCTAATGCAGTGCACAATGTTTCTATCTATGTTGCTTTCAAATAAAAACTCTATCTCTGTTTCCTCTAAAAACTAAAAATAGAGCTACCATGCTGTGCTGTGCTTAGCTGTGTCTGACTCTCTGCACCTCCATGGACTGTAGCCAGCCAGGCTCCTCTGTCCATGGGGATTCTCCAGGCAAGAATACTGGAGTGGATAGCCTGTTCCTTCTCTAGGGGAAGAACTACCATAAGACTCAGCAACTCCACTGCTGGGTATATATCCAACAAAAATAAAAACATTAATTGAAAAACACACATGTACCCCAATATTCAGTAAGTTGTGTTCAACTTTTTTGTGACCCCATGGACTGTAGCCCACCAGGCTCCTCTGTCAATGGGATTCACCAGGAAAAAATACTGGAATGTGTTGCCATTTCCTTCTCCGGCAGATCTTCTCCACCCAGAGATTGAACCACTTCTCTTGCCTTTCCTGCATTGCAAGCAGATTCTTTACTGCTGAGTCACCAGGGAAGACCTCATCAAAAGTGTAGAGACCCTAATTTCCAAGTTGCTGTAAGAATAAGAAATGCTTATACAGCCTAACATGTAGAAGGTCCTCAAGTAACAGCATCAGTGATTACACGTTACAAATAAGATGCAGCCCTGTAACTGCCCCTAGCCAACTGCTTCTGCTTTGTTCTGAGACATAAAGAAGATATGGAAGAGGGACACTCAAATCAATGAAAAAGGAAAAAAGAAAAATCAAGGTCAAAAAGGACTTTTTCCAAGCTGAAGGGTCCTTGCAGATTATAGTGCTGATACCTAAATTAATATTTCTTTGAAATATATATTCAATTCAGAATTCACACATCACAATTGCTTCAATTATATACTCCATTATATATGCTCTCATTTTCTTAAGAACAGGAGGGGAATGCACAGTAGATCTTGGAACTTTCTCACTCTACAGCTCTTAAAATCTCTTTCGTCAAGACAGGCCTTAATTTTTGACTCATTATCTAGTGTCTCTTTTGAAAATTCATCAATTTGGCGTGCAGTTATCTCTGCAGATAAATCTGAGGTCTAATTTAAGTGCGCACACTTTATGAGTGAGGAGAAGAATGGATGAGATTAGGGTGGGCTTTTGACAGTGAGCTTGAAAGTCCAGAGTGAATTGGAGTCAGTTCACGTGGGCCATCAGACATGCATTTCTTATCACAGTTTTCCACACTAGAATCCAGCCAAAAATAAATCTTCCAGATTTATTCATGTCTACGAGGTGACATTCATGACTAGAAGGTTCTTTAGCTTTCTCTTTTTCCCCTAAAAATAGTTTTTCCTCTTTTTGTATATGTTACACACCATCACTGAACCGTCAAATTCCCTTATAGCATCTCCAGAAATATGGATAAACTTCTAAAATAAGGCTTTCTTCTAGGACCAGCTGGTTGATTGGAGCAGAGTTGACAGATATGATGCAGGGTCGTAAGTGACTTGACAATCCTTGGTCCAGTGTAAAGTCCTTGAAATTGGCACTAAGCAGGACAAAATGAAGTCAGGAAGAATTTCCCCTAGAATTTGATATCGGAGCTGCACCCTAAGCCATAAACATTTATCATGATACAGAAGAGAAAAGGAATGTTCTCTGCAGGAAAAGAAAAATGTGAAAAGGCACAGAAACCTTTGAGACTCTAGTCTGCTTAGGGACTGTCCATGATTTAATAAACCTAGGCTATAAAGAGTGAGATGTGTAGTGTCTGGAACCATGCCTGGCAAAAACTGATGCTTGATCAAGAATTGTTGACAGATTGAGTGCCAGGAGATGAGTCTGAAGAGGTAGGCAGGACAAGGATAATCGATGGCAAGCTAGGAAAGTTGAATTTTATCCAAAAGCCATGGTTGAGCTTTATAAATGATCTGACTTGATGATATTTGGGTCTCAGAAAACTCACTCTGGCAGCATTGTGGGAATGGATCAGAATAGAGCTAACCTTGAGCTGGAGAGAACAATTAGGAGCTGTGTATTCCACTAGAAGGAAAATGCTGACCAGCCCCACCAGAGAGATCACAGAGGGGATGGACAGGAGAGTTACAATCTGAGTCTTCCAGATTATTAATACATCTCTTTGTTATTCAGTTGAGCAAACATAAAACAATAAAATTTCATTTTATTTTCATAGCCCTGCACAGTTGGCAAAATATTTTCACAGAGACATTTAGTCAATCAGTTCATACCACAATCTTTGTGGATAGGACCAGTGAATTATAATGAAAGAGAAAATAATGAATAATAAGACACACACAGTGACACACGCAATCTAAGGCCAGGTTTTGTTCGTGATAACTCTAATTCCTACTGATCACCTAATTAATCCCAGAGAGATCTAAGGCTTGAAAATGCAAATATTACACTTTTCATTGCAAGGTTAATTTGTATTTACTATCCACAGTTTGGCAAATGATTTTCTGTTTTCACCATGAATATGTATGGCTTGCTTTCAGCAATCAGAAACACCCCGTTTTCTTATATTCTACTTCATGTTCTGCCTGTAGCAGGATTGACTTGGGGAGCAGCCTCCTAGTTAAGATCGGGTAAATTATAAACAGCAAATTTAGAGGCAGTTGGTGGACTGAGAAAATATACACTGTATACGATGTGGATCCCAGCAAACATTTCTAAGCATACATTTTATTTCTAATACATAAAAGCCATGGGACTTTTTAGTGTACTGAACCATAGTTACAGGATTCCCTTGATGAAATCAGAGTTATCATTTAATGGGTACTTAAGAAACAGAAGGCATTTAATTAGAAATGCAGTCTCTGACGTTGCGGGATTAAATATTCTTCCTTTGCTTTTCCTCCTTTTAAAATGTCTTTTACACAGTAACAGAAAAGAAATTGAAATCAATTGAGATCAATAAATTTGTAGCTGCAGATGTCATAGTTATTCCATCTAATACTTTGATGTACTTACGAATGGAAAATTTGAGGCTCAATGAGGTAGCATGATGTACCTATGATGAGCAAAAGAGTAAAAGGAGACCTAAGATTTCCAGTCGAAAATCCAGTGTTTTACTCCCTATATACCTCGTGTGCATGCATGCTAAGTTGCTTCAGTCGTGTCTGACTCTTTGAAACCCTGTGAACTGTACCCCTCCAGGCCCCTCCGTCCATGGCATTCTCAAGGCAAGAATACTGGAGTGGGTTGCTATGTTCTCCTCCAAGGGATCTTCCTGACCCAGGGATCGAACCCACATCTCTTATGTCTCCTGCACTAACAGGCAGGTTCTTTACCACTAGCACCACCTGGGAAGCCCCTGTATACCTTATAGAAGCATTATTACCACTTAACAGGTCCTGAAAGGTCACTGCTATAAAACTGACTTATTTCATTTGAACTTGGGTTTAATTAAAAAATTCAAACATTCCAGAGGAAGACACTTAAATGTATAAGGTTTATCAGTTTGTATACCCTCTAGAGTGATTAAGCCTATGGTGTATATTCCCCTGAGAGTAGACTTTTCAGAGAAAAGGTAGAAAACAGTCAATAGGGAGAAGGGGGAAGTGTTCTGTGAGATAGAAGGAGGTCTAGAAAAGCACACCAAAACTTGTTTTTCCCTATTGAATCGAAGTGATCCTATTTAGATGTCAATGAAGATAATAGAAGATATTTGTTAAATTTAACTTTTAGATGCAAAGAATTTGAGAATTGATACTGGTTGTGTTAACAAATTTGTCATCTCCTTCAAATATACATTCATATTCTTCCCAGATGTTCAAATGGATTTTTTTTCACCTCCTTCAGGTCTTTGTTTGCTCCTCCATGAACTTTTCCCAGACCAATCCACTTCATATTGCACCCATCTGCACGTTCTTTCCCTGCTTTCTTTGTCTCCCTAGCCTGATCATCCACTTCCACACTGTAAATTGTAGCCCCCAGCCACAATGTCCTGGTGGCCTGGCGAATCTGCTTGCAGTGCAGGAGCAGCAGAAGATGAGTGTTGGATCTCTGGGTCAGGAAGATCCCCTGGAGGAGGGCAAGGCAAACCTGCTCCAGTTTTCTTGCCTGGAGAATCCCATGGACAGAGGATCCTGGCACGCTACAGTCCATAGGTTCAAAAAGAGTCAAACATGACTGAAGCCACTTAGCATACAGCAGGCATGGACGTTTGTCTGTTTTGTTCATTGCTCTTATGTCTAGTGGCTAAAGCAGTACCTGGCACATGATAGGGACTCAGTCAACTTCTATTGAAAGATTGAAGAAATTGATTGTGAATGTATTAGGTACTACAAAGGGAATGAAAAAGATATGCTAGTTTATTTTATAGCGAGAAATTTATAAGGTTTGTTATGGGGAAGGTTAGTCATTATGCTCTTCGAAAGCAGAACTAGGAAATTTTGAATTTCTATTTGTGTATATTGAGGTACGAAAGTGAAAATCTCATTTAATCCTCTAGCATTTTCATTTGGAAGAATGCTGATTGAGAATGTGAATTATTTTTTACTTATTTATATTTTGTTTTGATAACTTAAACCAAATAGGAACATTATTGTGACATTTAGATTTAGAAAACTGTCTTCTGAACAATGGTTTAGTAGAATTTTCCTAAATTGTATCTCTTTGGGATAATTGGTGGAGAAGGAAATGGCAACCCACTCCAGTGTTCTTGCCTAGAGAATCCCAGGGGTAGCTCAGTTGGTAAAGAATCCGCGTGTAATGTAAGAGACCCCGGTTCGATTCCTGGGTTGGGAAGATCGCCTGGCGAAAGGATAGGCTACCCACTCCAGTATTCTTGGACTTCCCCTGTGGCTCAATTGGTAAAGAATCTGCCCGCAATGCGGGAGACCTGGATTCGATCCCTGGGAAAAGGCTACCCACTCCAGTATTCTGGCCTGGAGAATTCCACGGACTGTGTAGTCCACCGTGTCACAAAAATCAGTCACGACAGAGCGACTTTCACTATCACTAAAGTGGAGAGCCACAAAGCCTACTTCTTGTGTTTCAAACTTAGAGGAAGCCATAAAGGTTCCAGCCTAAAGTGTGGGATAATTGCTAAATATGGTTTATTTAGGCTTAATAGTAAACTTGCATATTTGAAGTCCAGTAGATGAAAAACTATTGTAAAATTCAAATGTGATTTATAACTGATGACATATAGTTGAAAATTTTAGGTTTGTCATGGAAATTAACTTTCTGTTCTATGATTCCTTTTCTTTTCAGCAAAATTATGTACTCTTTTGCTACCTGTAAAGAGAAAGATAAACACTTTTTTCTTATGAAGGGATTGAGATTCAAATAATGTACAAAGGAAGCCGTGACAAAAACAAATCAAATTTAAAAAACTAAAGTATCTAATTTTGGCCTCTTTTCTGAGTTCTAGATAATCATTCATTCATGTATTGATTTATTTGGACTTTGCTTTAGTGTGATGAGCTGTTGATGGAATAATATTTTTGTTAATAGAAAGATCTGCAAATAATTCAATTTATATATTAGGACAGATTAGAGACAAGTCCATGGAAATGCTGACAGGAAAATCAGATAACATGCATTTTAGTACATCGTAAGGAAGATTAAATGGTGTCATCTGTACAGTATACTCCACCAAATCTCTCCAACAATGATTATGAAAATTGAATTCAAGTAAAAACAGATGACCCATGTTTGCCTAGGAAAGAAGCATTCACTCTTTTCTAGTGAATGAAGAACGAATCTCAACCTTTCTCTCTTTATATATATGTACACACACACACATACTAGGGTTTATATATATGTATATGTGCATATATATGTGTATGTATAGAGAAAGTCACATGCGTATTCTTTTTTTTTTATATCTAAAAAAGAATTTTATTAAAAAAGCACAAATGCAAAGAAATGAACAGAGGAAAATTTATGCGTCGAACCTGGACTGGTCACTTATGATAATATACATGCTACAATTCCATTCTCCCCAATCATTCCACCTTCACCCTCTCCCACAGAGTCCCAAAGACTGTTCTAAATGCCTATGTCTCTTTTGCAGTCTCTTATACAGGGTTCAGGTTACCATTTTTCTAAATTCCATATATATGCGTTAATATACGGTATTGATGTTCTTCTTTCTGGCTTACTTCACTCTGTATAATTGGCTCCAATTTCATCCACCTCATTAAAACTGATTCAAATGCATTCTTTTTGATGGCTGAGAAATACTCCATTGTGTATATGTACCAAAGCTTTCTTATCCATTCATCTGCAGATGGACATCTAGGTTGCTTCCATGTCCTGGCTATTATAAACAGTGCTGCAATGAACATTGGAGTACATGTGTCTCTTTCAATTCTGGTTTCCTCGGTGTGTATGCCCAGGAGTGCGATCGCTGGATCATATGGCAGTTCTATTTCCAGTTTTCTGAGGAATCTCCACACTGTTCTCCATAGTGGCTGTACTAGTTTGCATTCCCACCAACAGTGTAAGAGGGTTCCCTTCTCTCCGCACCCTCTCCAGCACTTATTGCATGTAGACTTTTGGATAGCAGCCATTCTGACTGGTGTGAAATGGTATCTCATTGTGGTTTTGATTTGCATTCTTAAAAATAATCTTATTTTCTTTTCTACTCTTCCATTTTTGATTAATGAAACAAGAAAGCAAGCTTCTACTTTGAGAATCTGGAACTAAATCAGACAAATACCAAAAAAAATCAAGGATTTCTCTGTTTGTTTTGCTTTGTATCCAAACTAAAATTTAAATTTTATAAGAATATTATACAGTTCAGTTGTTCTGTCGACTGCTTATAAATCAGTGCCACTTCATTGGACTTTCATACATTGTAATCTTTGCTGTGGTTAAAAATCACTGGGAAAAAAAGTAGATATAGTTGTTGAACAAAAATATATACAAAGAATTTTTAAGGACTATTTGTGCAGTCTTCAACATTTCAATTATAAGAAGACAGCTTATAATTAGAAGCTAGGTTTGAATTTCAAAATATGAAATTGTGTAAATGGTCACTATTGATAAAAAATAACTTGTGCTAAATACTTAATGGTTATATATCAATACTTTATTTAAAAATAAAAGTAGATGAAAACAGGTTCTATTGTAGTATTAAGTAACATCATCATCCTATGGTTGGGAAGCATTCAAATAATTCAGTTAATAAACAAAATAATAGACATATATTAATTGAATACCCTATAAGAGAACTACATGTTATCTTAAGTGCACCAGTTTAAAAAAAACTTCTTTGGGGCTTTCCAGGTGGCACAGTGGTAAAGAATCCACCTGCCAATGCAGGAGACACAGGAGTTGTGGGTCCAATCCCTGTGTCGGGAAGATGCCCTGGAGGAGATGGCAACCCACTCCAGTATTCTTGCCTGGGAAATCCCATGGATAGAAGAGCTTGGTAGGCTACAGTCCATGGGGTCGCAAAGAATCAGACACGCATGAGCATGCATGAACACAGTTATATATTTTGAATACATAACCTATTTCCTGTTTAAAAGAGAAAAATGATACATGCTACATTATTCGCTCATACACGAACTTAAAAATCCTCTTTCCCAGTGTCTACTATCAGTCATGCACTATTTCAGCACAAGGGATAAGAGAACTAAAGAAGCAAAATATCTGACCTCAGAGAATTTCCTTTATTCCAGAGTAAAATATCAATAAAGAAAGAAACAGATAATTAACAGGCTAAAGCATATGTAGGTCAAAATGGTTAAATACAAACAATTTCATATGTTTCAACCTAATTTACATAATATCAAGTGGGTAGAAGATAAATAAACACATAGGTTCAATCAAAGTTTATAGGTGCTAAAACGGAAGTATCTATAAAATGTGTGATGAGAACATAATAATCTATCCTGCATATTTTTAACACTGGGTTGGATATTGTACACAGATAAATTGCTTGTCTCCGATTGGCTGATAGTATTACTGAAATCAACAATTTTCAATGTATTGCTTCATGCTATTCTGCACATTTACATAACTATACAGATACCTGTGTTATGCATGGAGGAATTATGTTCTTTCTCCCCTGTCTTTTTTCTTAAAACCAATGTGAGCATTTTAAAGATATTATTCTCAAAATTTCTCTTTTTTCACTTAGAATTTGTAAGGGGTTACGTTTTGCTGTATTGATTATAAATTGAATAAATCATTTAAATAGATGCCTGGCATTCTATAATAAGGATATGGTATTAAAATATCTTTTGAAACATTTCCTTAAAATGAGATTGTTGGATCAAGAAGTAATTTTAAAGAAGTGGTCTAGGGGCCTCTGAAGGCTCCTGCTGCTGCTGCTAAGTCACTTCAGTTGGGTCTGACCCTGTGCGACCCCATAGAGGGCAGCCCACCAGGCTGCTGGGATTCTCCAGGCAAGAACACTGGAGTGGGTTGCCATTTCCCTCTCCAATACATGAAAGTGAAGGTGAAAGTGAAGTCGCTCAGTCATGTCCGACTCGTAGTGACCCCATGGACTGCAGCCTAGCAGGCTCCTCTGTCCTTGGGATTTTCCAGGCAAGAGTACTGGAGTGGGTTGCCATTGCCTTCTCCCTGAAGTCCCCTAGAGAGGATATATATTCTCACTTAATTGTTTTCTTTTTAACACATTTGTCCTTAGTTATGTTTAGGTTCCGATTCCAGAGTCTTTGAGAAAATATCTTTTACAATAAATAACTCTCTCATCTTTCGCCAGAATTTGGTAAGTCTGTCTTCTGACTGCTCAAGGTGGGAACTCGGATGTGGAGGTGGAAGTGTGAAAAGCGTCTTCAAGTGGAATTTCTGTCCCTATTATAATTTTCATCCCTAACATCACCCCTCTGCATGGTACTGCTGCTGTTGCTGCTAAGTCGCTTCAGTCGTGTCCGACTCTGTGCGACCCCATAGACGGCAGCCCATCAGGCCCCCCACGCCCTGGGATTCTCCAGGCTAGAACCCTGCATGGTACTAGGTAACAGCAATTTATGAATCTTTAGTGTGTGTTTTAGTAAGTTCAGTTGCGTATCAGCTTTCCTAAGTGCTCATTTTGTATCTTTGAATTTACAGATTTTTTTTTTTTTTGGTTCCTTTTTCATGGGGTCTGAAGTGGGGAGTAATTGAAAAGACTTTAATCTGTCATCCTGACTGTGAGTCTCCAAGTTGATTTTTTGATCATGTTTGGATTGTCTTCAGACTTTTCAGGTGGCTCAGAGGTAAAGAATATTCTTGCCAAGCAGAAGACGTGAGTTCGATCCCTGAGTCAGGAAAAACCCCTAGAGAAGGAAATGCAAATCATTCCAGTATTCTTGGCTGGACAATCCCATGGACAGAACAGCCTGTCTCCCCTTCTCCCCATTCCATCCCACCAAGTCATCCCAGAGTGCCAGACTGGGCTCCCTGTGCCACACAGCTACTTCTCACCTGCTATCCATCTTAAGTACTGAACACATCAACATACACTTTTTAGCTTGAAATGGGAGAAGGCAACGGCACCCCACTCCAGTACTCTTGCCTGGAAAGTCCCATGGATGGAGAAGCCTGGTAGGCTGTAGTCCATGGGGTCGCTAAGAGTCGGACATGACTGAGTGACTTCACTTTCACTTTTCACTTTCACACATTGGAGAAGGAAATGGCAACCCACTCCAGTGTTCTTGCCTGGAGAATCCCAGGGATGGGGGAGCCTGGTGGGCTGCTGTCTATGGGGTCGCACAGAGTCGGACACGGCTGAAGCAACTTAGCTGCAGCAGCTGCAGCTTGGAATGGTTACATTTTATCATCTTTATCTCCACAAAGTGTACAGTTTTTCTTGCATTTGAAAACACACCCTAACGTTTCCTTTCTCAGTTCTACTGCACAGATCACCTACACAACATTGAGCCGGATTGTTTTTACTGCAGAAGCTATTGGTGAATGACTTTTATTACTGTTTAGATAATTGAAAATATTTAATGATTCCAATTATAATCATTCAAATGTGTTTTTTTTTAATTGGAAGCAAATTACTTTACATTAATATATTGGTTGGTTTTGCCATACATTGGCACGAATCTGCCCCGGGTGTACATGTGTTCCCTCTCTTGAACCTCCCTCCCCCCTCCCTCTTCCCCATATCCTCCCTCCAGATTATCCCCGTGCACCAGCCCCAAGCATCCTATATCATGCGTCGAATCTGGACTGGTGATTCATTTCACATATGATAATATACATGCTACAATGCCATTCTCTCAAATCATCCCACATTCACCCTCTCCCACAGAGCCCCAAAGACTGTTCTATACACCCATGTCTCTTTTGCTGTCTCGTATACAGGGTTAAGGTACAGTTCAGTTCAGTTGCTCAGTCGTGTCCGACTCTTTGACACCCCGTGAATCACAGCACACCAGGCCTCCCTGTCCATCACCAACTCCCGGAGTTCACTCAAACTCATGTCCATCAAGTCGGTGATGCCATCCAGCCGTCTCATTCTCTGTCGTCCCCGTCTCCTCCTAGCCCCAATCCCTGCTAGCATCAGACTCTTTTCCAGTGAGTCAACTCGTCGCATGAGGTGGTCAAAAATTCCATATATATGCGTTAGCATGCTGTATTGATGTTTTTCTTTCTGGCTTACTTCACTCTGTATAATAGGCTCCAGTTTCATCCACCTCATTAGAACTGACTCAAATGCATTCTTTTTGATGGCTGAAAAATATTCCATTGTGTATATGAACCAAAGCTTTCTTATCCATTCATCTGCAGATGGACATCTAGGTTGCTTCCATGTCCTGGCTATTATAAACAGTGCTGCGATGAACATTGGAGTTCATTTGTTTCTTTCAATTCTGTTTTCCTCGGTGTGTACACCCAGGAGTGCGATTGCTGGATCATATGGCAGTTCTATTTCCAGTTTTCTGAGGAATCTCCACACTGTTCTCCATAGTGGCTGTACTAGTTTGCATTCCCACCAACAGTGTAAGAGGGTTCCCTTTTCTCCACACCCTCTCCAGCATTTATTGCATGTAGACTTTTGGATAGCAGCCATTCTGACTGGCGTGAAATGGTATCTCATTGTGGTTTTGATTTGCATTTCTCTGATTATGAGGGATGTTGAGCATTTTTTCATGTGTTTGTTAGCCATCTGTATGTCTTCTTTGGAGAAATGTCTATTTAGTTCTTTGGCCCCTTTTTTGATTGGGTCGTTTATTTTTCTGGAATTGAGCTGTAGGAGCTGCTTGTATATTTTGGAGATTAATTCTTTGTCAGTTGTTTCATTTGCTATTATTTTCTCCCATTCTGAAGGTTGTCTTTTCACCTTGCTTATAGTTTCCTTTGCTGTGCAGAAGCTTTTGATTTTAATTAGGTCTCATTTGTTTATGTTTGCTTTTATTTCCAATATTCTTGGAGGTGGGTCATGGAGGATCCTGCTCTGATTTATGTCGGAGAGTGTTTTGCCTACATTCTCCTCTAGGAGTTTTATAGACTCTGGTCTTACATTTAGCTCTCTAATCCATTTTGAGTTTATTTTTGTGTATGGTGTTAGGAAGTGATCTAGTTTCATTCTTTTACAAGTGGCTGACCAGTTTTCCCAGCACCACTTGTTAAAGAGACTGTCTTTTCTCCATTTTATATTCTTGACTCCTTTGTCAAAGATAAGGTGTCCATAGGTGCGTGGGTTTATCTTTGGGCTTTCTATTTTGTTCCATTGATCTATATTTCTGTCTTTATGCCAGTACCATACCGTCATGATGACTGTGGCTTTGTAGTAGAGCCTGAGGTCCGGCAGGTTAATTCCCCCAGTTCCATTCTTCTTCCTCAAGATTGCTTTGGCTATTCGAGGTTTTTTGTATTTCCATACAAACTGTGAGATTATTTGTTTTAGTTGTGTGAAAAATATCATTGGTAGCTTGATAGGGATTGCATTGAATGTATAAATTAAGCCCAGAGATAAACCCACGCTCCTATGGACACCTTATCTTCGACAAAGGAGGCAAGAATATAAAATGGAGAAAAGACAGTCTCTTTAACAAGTGGTGCTGGGAAAACTGGTCAGCCACTTGTAAAAGAATGAAACTAGAACACTTCCTAACACCATACACCAAAATAAACTCAAAATGGATTAAAGATCTAAATGTAAGACCAGAAACTATAAAACTCCTAGAGGAGAACGTAGGCAAAACACTCTCCGACATAAATCACAGCAGGATCCTCCAAGACCCACCTCCCAGAATATTGGAAATAAAAGCAAAAATAAACAAATGGGACCTAATTAAAATCAAAAGCTTCTGCACAGCAAAGGAAACTCTAAGCAAGGTGAGAAGACAGCCTTCAGAATGGGAGAAAATAATAGCAAATGAAGCAACTTATAAAGGATTAATCTCCAAATTATACAAGCAGCTCCTGCAGCTTAATTCCAGAAAACTAAGCGACCCAATCAAAAAATGGGCCAAAGAACTAAACAGACATTTCTCCAAAGAAGACATAAAGATGGCTAATAAACACATGAAAAAATGCTCAACATCCCTCATCATCAGAGAAATGCAAATCAAAACCACAATGAGATACCATTTCACACCAGTCAGAATGGCTGCTATCCAAAAGTCTACATGCAATAAGTGCTGGAGAGGGTGTGGAGAGAAGGGAACCCTCTTACACTGTTGGTGGGAATGCAAACTAGTACAGCCACTATGGAGAACAGTGTGGAGATTCCTCAGAAAACTGGAAATAGAACTGCCATATGATCCAGCGATCGCACTCCTGGGCATACACACCGAGGAAAACAGAATTGAAAGAGACACATGTACTCCAATGTTCATTGCAGCACTGTTTATAATAGCCAGGACATGGAAGCAACCTAGATGTCCATCTGCAGATGAATGGATAAGAAAGCTTTGGTACATATACACAATGGAGTATTTCTCAGCCATCAAAAAGAATGCATTTGAATCAGTTTTAATGAGGTGGATGAAATTGGAGCCAATTATACAGAGTGAAGTAAGCCAGAAAGAAGAACATCAATACCGTATATTAACGCATATATATGGAATTTAGAAAAATGGTAACCTGAACCCTGTATAAGAGACTGCAAAAGAGACATAGGCATTTAGAACAGTCTTTGGGACTCTGTGGGAGAGGGTGAAGGTGGAATGATTGGGGAGAATGGAATTGTAGCATGTATATTATCATAAGTGACCAGTCCAGGTTCGACGCATAAATTTTCCTCTGTTCATTTCTTTGCATTTGTGCTTTTTTAATAAAATTCTTTTTTAGAAATAAAAAAAAAAAAAAGACAAAAAAAAAAAAGAATGTATAAATTACTTTGGGTAGTATACTCATTTTTACAATATTTATTCTTTCAATCCACGAACATGGTATATTTCTCCATCTATTAGTGTCCTCTTTGATTATTTTCACAAGTGTTTTATAGTTTTCTATATATAGGTCTTTTGTTTCTTTAGGTAGATATATTCCTAAGTATTTTATTCTTTTCGTTGCAACAGTGAATGGAATAGTTTCCTAAATTTCTCTTTCTATTTTCTCACTATTAGTGTATAGGAATGCAAGGGATTTCTGTGTGTTGATTTTATATCCTGCAACTTTACTGTATTCATTGATAAGCTCTAGTAGTTTTCTGGTAGAGTCTTTAGGGTTTTCTGTGTAGAGGATCATGTCATCAGCGAATACTGAAAGTTTTACTTCTTCTTTTCCAATTTGTATTCCTTTTATGTCTTTTCTGCTCTGATTGCTGTAGCCAAAACTTCCAGAACTATGTTGAATAGTAGTGGTGAGAATAGGCACCCTTGTCTTGTTCCTGACTTTAGGGGAAATGCTTTCAGGTTTTCACCATTGAGGATAATGTTTGCTGTGGGTTTGTCATATATAGCTTTTATTATGTTGAGATATGTCCCTTCTATTCCCACTATCTGGAGGGTTTTTATCATAAATGGATGTTGAATTTTGTTGAATGCTTTCTCTGCATCTATTGAGATAATCATATGATTTTATTTTTCAGTTTGTTAATTTATTGTATTACACTTATTGATTTGCAGATATTGAAGAATCCTTGCATTCCTGGGATAAAGCCCACTTGGGCTTGATGTATAATCTTCTTAATGTGTTGCTGGATTCTGATTGCTAGAATTTTGTTGAGGATTTTTGCATCTATGTTCATCAGTGATATTGGCCTGTAGTTTTCTCTTTTTTGTGTGGCATCTTTGTCAGGTTTTGGTACTAGGGTGATGGTGGCCTCATAGAATGAGTTTGGATGTTTCCCTTCCTCAGCAATTTTCTGGAAGAGTTTGAGTAGAATAGGTGTTAGCTCTTCTCTAAATTTTTGGTAGAATTCAACTGTGAAGCCGTCTGGACCTGGGCTTTTGTTTGCTGGAAGATTTCTAATTACAGCCTCTAATTCCGTGCTTGTGAAGTGTCCATTAAGATTTTCTATTTCTTCCTGGTTCAGTTTTGGAAAGTTTTACTTTTCTAAGAATTTGTCCATTTCTTCCAAGTTATTCATCTTATTGCCATATAATTGCTGATAGTATTCTCTAATAATTCTTTGTATTTCTGTGTTGTCGGTTTTGATCTCTCCATTTTCATTTCTAATTTTATTGATTTGGTTCTTCTCCCTTTGTTTCTTGATGACTCTGGCTAGTGGTTTGTCAATTTTACTTACCTTCTCAAAGAACCAGCTTTTGGCTCTGCTGATTTTTGCTATGGTCTCTTTTGTTTCTTTTGCATTTATTTCTGCCCTAATTTTTACGATTCCTTTCCTTCTACTAACCCTGGGATTCTTCCTTTCTTCCTTTTCTAGTTTCTTTAGATGTAGAGTTAGGTTATTTAGTTGACTTTTTTCTTTTATCTTGAGGTGTGCCTGTATTGCTATGAACTTTCCCCTTAACACTGCTTTTACAGTGTCCCAGAGATTTTGGGTTGTTGTGTTTTCATTTTCATTCATTTCTATGCATATTTTGATTTCTCTTTTGATTTCTTCTATGATTTGTTCGTTATTCAGCAGCGTGTTGTTCAGCCTCCATATGTTGGCATTTTTAATAGTTTTTCTCCTGTAGTTGAGATCTAATCTTACTGCATTGTGGTCAGAAAAGATGCTTGGAATGATTTCAACTTTTTTGAATTTACCAAGGCTAGATTTATGGCCCAGGATGTGATCTATCCTGGAAAAGGTTCCATGTGCACTTGAGAAAACAGGTGAAATTCATTGTTTTGGGGAGAAATGTCCTATAGAGATCTATTAGGTCTTACTGGTCTATTGTATCATTTAAAGTTTGTGTTTCCTTGTTAATTTTCTGTTTAGTTGATCTATCCATAGGTGTGAGTGGGGTATTAAAGTTTCCCACTATTACTCTGTTATTGTTAATTTCCCCTTTCATACTTGCTAGTAATTGTCTTACATATTGTGGTGCTCCTATGTTGGGTGCATAAATATTTATAATTGTTATATCTTCATCTTGGATTGATCCTTTGATCATTATGTAGTTTCCTTCTTTGTTTCTTTTCACAGCCTTTGTTTTAAAATCTATTTTATCTGATATGAGTCTTGCTACTCCTGCTTTCTTTTGGTCTCTATTTGCGTGCAATGTCTTTTTCCAGCCCTTCACTTTCAGCCTGTATGTGTCTCTCATTTTGAGGTGGGTCTCTTGTAGACAGCATATATGGGGGGTCTTGTTTTTGTATCCATTCAGCCAGCCTTTGTCTTTTGGTTGGGGCATTCAACCCATTTACGTTTAAGGTGATTATTGATAAGTATGATCCCATTGCCATTTTCTTTATTGCTTTGGGCTTGAGTTTATACACCCTTTCTGTGTTTCCTGTCTAGTGAAGATCCTTTAGTATTTGTTGGAGAGCTGGTTGGTGATGCTGAATTCTCTCAACTTTTGCTTGTCTGTACAGCTTTTTATTTCTCCTTCATATTTGAATGAAATCCTTGCTGGGTACAGTAATCTGGGCTGTAGGTTACTTTAAGTATGTCTTGCCATTCCCAACTGGCCTGAAGAGTTTCTATTGAAAGATCAGCTGTTATCCTTATGGGGATCCCCTTGTGTGTTATTTGTCGTTTTTCCCTTGCTGCTTTTAATATTTGTTCTTTGTGTTTGATCATTGTTAATTTGATTAATATGTGCCTTGGTGTTGGAGAAGACTGTTGAGAGTCCCTTGTGCTGCAAGGAGATCCAACCAGTCCATTCTAAGGGAGATCGATCCTGGGTGTTCATTGGAAGGACTGATCAGTTCAGTTCAGTTCAGTCGCTCAGTCGTGTCCGACTCTCCGCGACCCCATGAATCACAGCACGCCAGGCCTCCCTGTCCATCAACAACTCCCGGAGTTCACTCAGACTCAAGTCCACAGAATCGGTGATGTCATCCAGCCATCTCATCCTCTGTCATCCCCTTCTCCTCCCGCCCCCAACCCTTCCCACCATCAGAGTCTTTTCCAGTGAGTCAACTCATCACATGAGGTGGCCAAAGTATTGCAGTTTCAGCTTTAGCATCAGTCCTTCCAATGAACACCCAGGATCGATCTCCCTTAGAATGGACTGGTTGGATCTCCTTGCGGTACAAGGGGCTCTCAAGAGTCTTCTCCAACACCACAGTTCAAAAGCATCAATTCTTCGGCGATCAGCTTTCTTCACAGTCCAACTCTCACATCCATACATGACCACGGGAAAAACCATTGCCTTGACTAGACGGACCTTTGTTGGCAAAGTAATGTCTCTGCTTTTTAATATGCTATCTAGGTTGGTCATAACTTTCCTTCCAAGGAGTAAGCGTCTTTTAATTTCATGGCTGCAATCAGCATCTGCAGTGATTTTGGAGCCCAAAAAAATAAAGTCTGACACTGTTTCCACTGTTTTTCCATCTATTTCCCACGAAGTGATGGGACCAGATGCCATGATCTTTGTTTTCTGAATGTTGAGCTTCAAGCCAACCTTTTCACTCTCCTCTTTCACTTTCATCAAGAGGCTTTTGAGTTCTTCTTCACTTTCTGCCATAAAGGTAGTGTCATCTGCATATCTGAGATTATTGATATTTCTCCCAGCAATCTTGATTCCAGCTTGTGCTTCTTCCAGCCCAGCGTTCCTCATGATGTACTCTGCATACAAGTTAAATAAGCAAGGTGACAATATACAGCCTTGACGCACTCCTTTTCCTATTTGGAACCAGTCTGTTGTTCCATGTACAGTTCTGACTGTTGCTTCCTGACCTGCATACAGGTTTCTCAAGAGGCAGGTCAGGTTATCTGGTATTCCCATCTTTTTCAGAATTCTCCACAGTTTACTGAGATCCACACAGTCAAAGGCTTTGGCATAGGCAATGAAGCAGAAATAGATGCTCTTCTGGAACTCTCTTGCTTTCTCCATGATCCAGTGGATGTTGGCAATTTGATCTCTGGTGCCTCTGCCTTTTCTAAAACCAGCTTGAACATCTGGGAGTTCACGGTTCACATATTGCTGAAGCCTGGCTTGGAGAATTTTGAACATCACTTTGCTAGTGTGTGAGATGAGTGCAATTGTGCGGTAGTTTGAGCATTCTTTGGCATTCCTTTTCTTTGGGATTGGAATGAAGACTGACCTTTTCCAGTCGTGTGGCCACTGCTGAGTTTTCAAAATTTGCTGGCATATTGAGAGCAGCACTTTCACAGCATCATCTTTCAAGATTTGAAATAGCTCAACTGAAATTCCATCACCACCACTAGCTTTGTTCGTAGTGATGCTTTCTAAGGCCCACTTGACTTCACATGCCAAGATGTCTGGCTCTAGGTCAGTGATCACATTATCGTGACTATCTTGGTCGTGAAGATCTTTTTTGTACAGTTCTTCTGTGTATTCTTGCCACCTCTTCTTAATATCTTCTGCTTCTGTTAGGGAAGGACTGATGCTAAAGCTGAAAGTGCAATACTTTGGTCACCTCATGCGACGAGTTGACTCACTGGAAAAGACTCTGATGCTGGGAAGGGTTGGGGGCGGGAGGAGAAGGGGACGACCGAGAATTAGATGGCTGGATGGCATCACCGACTCTGTGGACATGAGTTTGGGTGAACTCTGGGATTTGGTGATGGACAGGGAAGCCTGGCGTGCTGTGATTCATGGGGTCAAGGAGAGTCGGACACGACTGAGTGACTGAACTGAACTGAACTGAACTGGGGTATTTCGCCTTTGGTTTATCCTGTTAGGAACTCTCTGGATTTCTTGGATTTGGGTGATTATTTCCTTCCCCATTTTAGGGAAATTTTCAACTGTTATCTCCTCAAGTATTCTCTCATGGTCTTTCTTTTTGTCTTCTTCTTCTGGGACTCCTATGATTCGAATGTTGGGGCGTTTAACATTGTCCCAGAGGTCTCTAATATTGTCCTCATTTCTTTCAATTCATGTTTCCTTTTCCGTCTATGTTTGATTTATTTCTACAATTCTATCTTCTAGTTCGCTTATCCTGTCTTCTGCCTCCGTTATTCTACTGTTTGTTCCCTCGAGAGTGTTTCTGATCTCATCTATTGCATTATTCATTGTATATTGACTCTTTTTTATTTCCTCTAATTCCTTATTAAACATTTCTTGCATCTTCTCAATCCTTTTCTCCATTTTATTTATCTGTAACTCCATTTTACTTTCCAGATTTTGAATCATTTTCACAATTAAAATTTGAAATTCTTTATCAGGTAGGTTTCCTATGTTTTCCTCTTTTGTTTGTGTTGGTGGGCATTTATCCTGTTCCTTTACTTGCTGGGTATTTCTCTGCCTCTTCATCTTGCTTGTATTGCTGTGCTTGGGGTGGCCTTTCTGTCCTCTGGCAGTTTGTGGAGTTCTCTTTATTATGTAGTTACCTCATTGTGTGTGGGGTTGGATGGGTGACTTGTCAAGGTTCCCTGGTTTGCGAAGCTTATGTTGGTGTTCTGGTGGGTGGAGCTGGATTTCTTCTCTCTGGAGTGCAATGAAGTGTCAGTAATGAGATTGAGATGTCAGTGGTTTGGGGTGGCTTTGGGCAGCCTGTATGTTGAAGCTCAGGGCTAATCTCCTGTGTTGCTGGAGAATTTGCATGGTATGTCTTTCACTGAAACTTGTTGACCCTTGGGTGGTGCCTGGTTTCAGTGTATGTATGGAGGCATTTGATGAGCACCTATCAATTAATGTTCTCTGGAACAGGAGATCTCTGGTGTTCTCAGGATTTGGCCTTAAGCCTCTGCCTCTGGTTTTCAGTCTTATTCTTGCAGTAGGCTCAAGACTTCTCTTTCTGTTACTTCCAAGGCAGTTCCTTCTGTTAAAGCTCTTCTGTTTGCTGGTCTCTTCAGTGTCTAATTCCCGTCCTGACACCAGGCAGTGGTGGTTGACACTGGCTCACCTGTTCCGTCCTGCTGTGGGGAGGGAGGAACGCTGCTAACAAATATTCCTGGCGTCTGTGGGGAGTGCTCAGTGTCTCGACTACACTGGGAATGCTCCTGCTTGCGGTGTGTGTGTTTTCCCTGTTTATGCTGCTCAGGCTCTGGGTTGCTCTGCCAGGAGCTGTCCTCGGCAGGTGCTGGGTTGCATGCACTTCCCAGGTCTGAGCAGCTCAGGTGACCAGGCATTTGGTGAGCGTGGTCGCTGTGAATTATCGCCTCCCCGGTCCCTGCCGCTCAGTTTTCTGGGTGTACAACCAGTGCACTTTCTCAGGTGGGTATCGACCGGCCCTAACCTGATAAGTCTTGGTTAGCAAGGAAGCCTGCCTGCAGCTTGGTATGGGAAGCCTCTCTGGGGCCGTGGCTGCCCCTTCCAGCGCTGGCTGCCCTCCCTGCCTGTCCTGGTGGGGTCTGAGTGATGGGCCATCCACAGCCGGCTCACTCTGCTCAGTCCTTTGTTCTGTGAGCGGGGCTGGCGGAGTCTTAGGTTGGGGCTTTTCCCTGCACAGTTTGCTTTGCTCCCGTTAGCGTGCTCAGTTTGCCCTCGGGGAGTTCAGGCCCGGTCCTCTCTCTAAGCGCTGCCAGGGTGCCTCCCTGCCCAGCCCCCGCCTGCTAGTCGGGGGTGCGGGTGTCTGTGCTGCTTCTCCACTGAGAGTTTCCTCTGGGCACTTAGTCTGTGGGTTTTAATTATTTATGTCTTTTTTCTCCCAGTTATGTGGCCCTCTGAGGTTCCAAGGCTATCGACAGACTCACCCGTGTTTCCAGGTATTTGGAAACTTCTTTTTTTTTTAGGCCTCCCTTCCCGGGATGGAGCTCCATCCCTCCCTCTTTGCCTCTCTTTTTATCTTTTATACTCTTTCCTACCTCCTTTTGAAGACTATGGGCTGCTTTTCTGGGTGCCTGATGTCCTCTGCCGGTATTCAGAAGTTGTTTTGTGGGATTTACTCAGCGTTCAAATGTTCTTTTGCTGATTTTGTGGGGAGAAAGTGGTCTCCCTGTCCGATTCCTCCGCCATCTTCCCATGCTCCAAATGTGTTTTTATAAAACAGAATACTTAGCAAAATTTACAATTTTCTTGATATAAAAGACATCATTATGAACATAAATTATACATGTTATTACTTCTCACATCCTTTCCCTACATTCACTTAAACACAGAAGGAGATATAACACATACTCCACTTTATTTTTTCAAGTAAGACAAAACTTTTTTATCAGAAGGAAAAATATTTTCATATTATGACCTACATTGATTTAGCAGAATTAGAGCTAAATATTAAGTGACTTGGTATTTTAAAATATGTATTATATTATAAGGTTATATGAACTGTCTTCATATTTGGTGTGTTACCTAGAAATAGTGCTTTGATCAGTTACCAGACTGCATGTTTTAGTAAAGAGAATGTGTGGAGAACAAAAATATCCATGCCATATTTATTAAAATTAAAATGAATTTTAATTTATGCATCAAGGACCTCTATTTTTCATTCCAGTTGACAGATGAGAGAATACATAAAGATGTGTAAAGGACTTACTAAGGAGAAAAATAAAACAGCTTTGCCTCTTATGTGCTTGACTTTTTTGGAAAATTTTAAACATTTTTATCTAAGGTTTCCTTATGCTCCTGAGGGTGAAGAACAATAAAAAGAAAAATCTTAGCATGATATTTCCAGTTTGTGTGGATCAGTTTTAGTGTTCATGAGATGACTGAAGGCCAACAATTTCTTACACCAGATTCATGGGGCAACAAACTACTAAAATATTTAGTTCTTGAGAAAAAAAGATAAATGAGCAGTCAGATGAGTTATAGCACTTGCAATGAAAGCAAAAGCTCTGATGAGGTGACTGTTGGGAAGCAGCGGGAGGGGAAAGGATGGTAACAGAAAGAAGGAAATGAGAAACACATCTTATTTAATGTGGTTTGTTAAAATGTGAAAGATCTTTGGTAACTCTTTTCTCATGCTGTGGCCTAATGAAAAAACTGAAGGTGGGAGATATTTTATTAACATTTAGGAGATCTTTATTTCAAACTATTTCTGCCTACTCCTGAAAGTTTTCTGTACTTTTTCTGCTCCATCAACGCTCAATGATTTATTATGTTCTATGGGATTGTAATCCTTGATAGGCATTAAGCTATGTACTTAGAGGTCTGGAACATAGTGGTTAACATGGACTCAGGAACCAAATTGTGGAAACTGTCCAGTTGTGTGGCCTTGAGAAAGTTGCTGAACCTTTCTCAGACTCACTAAAGAAGAGAATATGAGAACAGTCATAATTCAAATGGTTATTGTACAGATTAGACAGGTGGCAGGGGGTAAAATGGTTGGACGGCATCACCAACTCAACGGACATGAACTTGGGCAAACTCTGAGAGATAGTGATGGACAGGGAGGCCTGGCATGCTGCAGTCAATGGGGTTGCAAAGAGTCGAACACGACTGAGCAAATGAACATAGAAAGGTTACTCTGTGTAAAGGACTTAGAATAGGCCTGGCAGGTGACGAAGCCACTGTTTATCCACTGGCCATCAGTATTTCTCAATGTATCAAATATCCTGATTAATCTCTATATGCACATCTACATTAATCTCATTACTGTCTGCTGCTTTCCAGCAAAAGTTTTTTTTTTTTTTTAATTATTATTATTATGTATTTTTTGGAGGCTAATTACTTTACCATATTATATTGGTTGGTTTTGCCATACATTGACATGAATCTGCCCTGGGTGTACATGCGTTCCCCATCTTGAACCCCCTTCCCACCTCCCTCCCCATCCCATCCCTCTGGTTCATCCCAGTGCACCAGCCCCGAGCATCCTGTATCATGCGTCAAGCCTGGACTGATTCGTGATCAGTCCTGGTGATTCGTTTCACATATGATAATATACATGTTTCAATGCCATTCTCCCAAATCATCCCACCCTCACCATCTCCCACAGAGTCCAAAAGACTGTTCTATACACCTGTGTCTCTTTGGCTGTCTAGTATACAGGGTTAAGGTTACCATCTTTCTAAATTCCGTATATATGCGTTAGTATACTGTATTGGTGTTTTCCTTTCTGGCTTACTTCACTCTGTATAATAGGCTCCAGTTTCATCCACCTCATTAGAACTGACTCAAATGCATTCTTTTTGATGGCTGAATAATACTCCATTGTGTATATGTACCAAAGCTTTCTTATCCATTCATCTGCAGATGGACATCTAGGTTGCTTCCATGTCCTTGCTATTATAAACAGTGCTGCAATGAACATTGGAGTACATGTGTTTCTTTCAATTCTGGTTTCCTTGGTGTGTATGCCCAGGAGTGCAATTGCTGGGTCATATGGCAGTTCTATTTCCAGTTTTTTAAGGAATCTCCACACTGTTCTCTGTAGTGGCTGTACTAGTTTGCATTCCCACCAACAGTGTAAGAGGGTTCCCTTTTCTCCACACCCTCTCCAGCATTTATTGCATGTAGACTTTTGGATAGCAGCCATTCTGACTGGCGTGAAATGGTATCTCATTGTGGTTTTGATTTGCATTTCTCTGATTATGAGGGATGTTGAGCATTTTTTCATGTGTTTGTTAGCCATCTGTATGTCTTCTTTGGAGAAATGTCTGTTTAGTTTTTTGGCCCATTTTTTGATTGGGTCATTTATTTTTCTGGAATTGAGCTGTAGGAGCTGCTTGTATATTTTGGAGATTAATTCTTTGTCAGTTGTTTCATTTGCTATTATTTTCTCCCATTCTGAAGGCTGTCTTTTCACCTTGCTTATAGTTTCCTTTGCTGTGCAGAAGCTTTTGATTTTAATTAGGTCTCATTTGTTTATGTTTGCTTTTATTTCCAATATTCTTGGAGGTGGGTCATGGAGGATCCTGCTCTGATTTATGTCAGAGAGTGTTTTGCCTACATTCTCCTCTAGGAGTTTTATGGACTCTGGTCTTACATTTAGCTCTCTAATCCATTTTGAGTTTATTTTTGTGTATGGTGTTAGGAAGTGATCTAGTTTCATTCTTTTACAAGTGGCTGACCAGTTTTCCCAGCACCACTTGTTAAAGAGACTGTCTTTTCTCCATTTTATATTCTTGACTCCTTTGTCAAAGATAAGGTGTCCATAGGTGCGTGGATTTATCTCTGGGCATTCTATTTTGTTCCATTGATCTAAATTTCTGTCTTTATG